>NW_027192925.1:0-235655 GCF_949987515.2 Delphinus delphis | reverse complement strand
CACTTCCCCGAAGCCTGACCCTCACCCGTCCCCTAATCCTAACCCGTACGCTAACACTAACCCGCGCCCTCACACGCACGCTCCCCCTAAACCGTTGCCGTACCCTCACCTGGACCCTAAACCGTCCCCGTCCCCTAACCCTAACCCTAGCCCGAACCCTAACCCTAACCCTTCCCCGAAGCCTGACCCTCACCCGTCCCCTAATCCTAACCCGTACGCTAACACTAACCCGCGCCCTCACACGCACGCTCCCCCTATAGCGTTGCCGTACCCTCACCTGGACCCTAAACCGTCCCCGTCCCCTAACCCTAACCCTAGCCCGAACCCTAACCCTAACCCTTCCCCGAAGCCTGACCCTCACCCGTCCCCTAATCCTAACCCGTACGCTAACACTAAGCCACGCCCTCACACGCACGCTCGCCCTAAAGCGTTGCCGTACCCTCACCTGGAGCCTAAACCGTCCCCGTCCCCTAACCCTAACCCTAGCCCGAACCCTAACCCTAACACTTCCCCGAAGCCTGACCCTCACCCGTCCCCTAATCCTAACCCGTACGCTAACACTAACCCGCGCCCTCACACGCACGCTCCCCCTAAAGCGTTGCCGTACCCTCACCTGGACCCTAAACCTTCCCCGTCCCCTAACCCAAACCCTTGCCCGAAACCTAACCCTAACCCTTCCCCGAAGCCTGACCCTCACCCGTCCCCTAATCCTAACCCGTACCCTAACACTAACCCGCGCCCTCACACGCACGCTCCCCCTAAAGCGTTGCCGTACCCTCACCTGGACCCTAAACCGTCCCCGTCCCCTAACCCTAACCCTTGCCCGAACCCTAACCCTAACCCTTCCCCGAAGCCTGACCCTCACCCGTCCCCTAATCCTAACCCGTACGCTAACACTAACCCGCGCCCTCACACGCACGCTCCCCCTAAAGCGTTGCCGTACCCTCACCTGGACCCTAAACCGTCCCCGTCCCCTAACCCTAACCCTAGCCCGAACCCTAACCCTAACCCTTCCCCGAAGCCTGACCCTCACCCGTCCCCTAATCCTAACCCGTACGCTAACACTAACCCGCGCCCTCACACGCACGCTCCCCCTAAAGCGTTGCCGTACCCTCACCTGGACCCTAAACCGTCCCCGTCCCCTAACCCTAACCCTAGCCCGAACCCTAACCCTAACCCTTCCCCGAAGCCTGACCCTCACCCGTCCCCTAATCCTAACCCGTACGCTAACACTAACCCGCGCCCTCACACCCACGCTCTCCCTAAAGCGTTGCCGTACCCTCACCTGGACCCTAAACCGTCCCCGTCCCCTAACCCTCACCCTAGCCCGAACCCTAACCCTAACCCTTCCCCGAAGCCTGACCCTCACCCGTCCCCTAATCCTAACCCGTACGCTAACACTAACCCACGCCCTCACACGCACGCTCCCCCTAAAGCGTTGCCGTACCCTCACCTGGACCCTAAACCGTCCCCGTCCCCTAACCCTCACCCTAGCCCGAACCCTAACCCTAACCCTTCCCCGAAGCCTGACCCTCACCCGTCCCCTAATCCTAACCCGTACGCTAACACTAACCCGCGCCCTCACACGCACGCTCCCCCTAAAGCGTTGCCGTACCCTCACCTGGACCCTAAACCGTCCCCGTCCCCTAACCCTAACCCTAGCCCGAACCCTAACCCTAACCCTTCCCCGAAGCCTGACCCTCACCCGTCCCCTAATCCTAACCCGTACGCTAACACTAACCCGCGCCCTCACACGCACGCTCCCCCTAAAGCGTTGCCGTACCCTCACCTGGACCCTAAACCGTCCCCGTCCCCTAACCCTAACCCTAGCCCGATCCCTAACCCTAACCCTTCCCCGAAGCCTGACCCTCACCCGTCCCCTAATCCTAATCCGTACGCTAACACTAACCCACGCCCTCACACGCACGCTCCCCCTAAAGCGTTGCCGTGCCCTCACCTGGACCCTAAACCGTCCCCGTCCCCTAACCCTAACCCTAGCCCGAACCCTAACCCTAACCCTTCCCCGAAGCCTGACCCTCACCCGTCCCCTAATCCTAATCCGTACGCTAACACTAACCCGCGCCCTCACACGCACGCTCCCCCTAAAGCGTTGCCGTACCCTCACCTGGACCCTAAACCGTCCCCGTCCCCTAACCCTAACCCTAGCCCGAACCCTAACCCTAACCCTTCCCCGAAGTCTGACCCTCACCCGTCCCCTAATCCTAAGCCGTACGCTAACACTAACCCGCGCCCTCACACGCACGCTCCCCCTAAAGCGTTGCCGTACCCTCACCTGGACCCTAAACCGTCCCCGTCCCCTAACCCTAACCCTAGCCCGAACCCTAACCCTAACCCTTCCCCGAAGCCTGACCCTCACCCGTCCCCTAATCCTAAGCCGTACGCTAACACTAACCCGCGCCCTCACACCCACGCTCCCCCTAAAGCGTTGCCGTACCCTCACCTGGACCCTAAACCGTCCCCGTCCCCTAACCCTAACCCTAGCCCGACCCCTAACCCTAACCCTTCCCCGAAGCCTAACGCTCACCCGTCCCCTAATCCTAACCCGTACGCTAACACTAACCCACGCCCTCACACGCACGCTCCCCCTAAAGCGTTGCCATACCCTCACCTGGACCCTAAACCGTCCCCGTCCCCTAACCCTAACCCTAGCCCGACCCCTAACCCTAACCCTTCCCCGAAGCCTGACCCTCACCCGTCCCCTAATCCTAACCCGTACGCTAACACTAACCCACGCCCTCACACGCACGCTCCCCCTAAAGCGTTGCCGTACCCTCACCTGGACCCTAAACCGTCCCCGTCCCCTAACCCTAACCCTAGCCCGAACCCTAACCCTAACCCTTCCCCGAAGCCTGACCCTCACCCGTCCCCTAATCCTATCCCGTACGCTAACACTAACCCGCGCCCTCACACACACGCTCCCCCTAAAGCGTTGCCGTACCCTCACCTGGACCCTAAACCGTCCCCGTCCCCTAACCCTAACCCTAGCCTGAACCTTAACCCTAACCCTTCCCCGAAGCCTGACCCTCACCCGTCCCCTAATCCTAACCCGTACGCTAACACTATCCCACGCCCTCACACGCACGCTTCCCCTAAAGCGTTGCCGTACCCTCACCTGGACCCTAAACCGTCCCCGTCCCCTAACCCTAACCCTAGCCTGAACCCTAACCCTAACCCTTCCCAGAAGCCAGACCCTCACCCGTCCCCTAATCCTAACCCGTACGCTAACACTAACCCACTCCCTAACACGCATGCTCCCCCTAAAGCGTTGCCGTACCCTCACCTGGACCCTAAACCGTCCCCGTCCCCTAACCCTAACCCTAGCCCGAACCCTAACCCTAACCCTTCCCCGAAGCCTGACCCTCACCCGTCCCCTAATCCTAACCCGTACGCTAACACTAACCCGCGCCCTCACACGCACGCTCCCCCTAAAGCGTTGCCGTACCCTCACCTGGACCCTAAACCTTCCCCGTCTCCTAACCCTAACCCTAGCCCGAACCCTAACCCTAACCCTTCCCCGAAGCCTGAACCTCACCCGTCCCCTAATCCTAACCCGTACGCTAACACTAACCCGCGCCCTCACACGCACGCTCCCCCTAAAGCGTTGCCGTACCCTCACCTGGACCCTAAACCGTCCCCGTCCCCTAACCGTAACCCTAGCCCGATCCCTAACCCTAACCCTTCCCCGAAGCCTGACCCTCACCCGTCACCTAATCCTAACCCGTACGCTAACACTAACCCGCGCCCTCACACGCACGCTCCCCCTAAAGCGTTGCCGTACCCTCACCTGGACCCTAAACCGTCCCCGTCCCCTAACCGTAACCCTAGCCCGATCCCTAACCCTAACCCTTCCCCGAAGCCTGACCCTCACCCGTCCCCTAATCCTAACCCGTACGCTAACACTAACCCACGCCCTCACACGCACGCTCCCCCTAAAGCGTTGCCGTACCCTCACCTGGACCCTAAACCGTCCCCGTCCCCTAACCCTAACCCTAGCCCGAACCCTAACCCTAACCCTTCCCCGAAGCCTGACCCTCACCCGTCCCCTAATCCTAACCCGTACGCTAACACTAACCCGCGCCCTCACACGCACGCTCCCCCTAAACCGTTGCCGTACCCTCACCTGGACCCTAAACCGTCCCCGTCCCCTAACCCTAACCCTAGCCCGAACCCTAACCCTAATCATTCCCCGAAGCCTGACCCTCACCCGTCCCCTAATCCTAACCCGTACGCTAACACTAACCCGCGCCCTCACACACACGCTCCCCCTAAAGCGTTGCCGTACCCTCACCTGGACCCTAAACCGTCCCCGTCCCCTAACCCTAACCCTAGCCCGAACCCTAACCCTAACCCTTCCCCGAAGCCTGACCCTCACCCGTCCCCTAATCCTAACCCGAACGCTAACACTAACCCGCGCCCTCACACACACGCTCCCCCTAAAGCGTTGCCGTACCCTCACCTGGACCCTAAACCGTCCCCGTCCCCTAACCCTAACCCTAGCCCGAACCCTAACCCTAACCCTTCCCCGAAGCCTGAGCCTCACCCGTCCCCTAATCCTAACCCGTACGCTAACACTAACCCACGCCCTCACACGCACGCTCGCCCTAAAGCGTTGCCGTACCCTCACCTGGACCCTAAACCGTCCCCGTCCCCTAACCCTAACCCTAGCCCGAACCCTAACCCTAAACCTTCCCCGAAGCCTGACCCTCACCCGTCCCCTAATCCTAACCCGTACGCTAACACTAACCCACGCCCTCACATGCACGCTCCTCCTAAAGAGTTGCCGTACCCTCACCTGGACCGTAAACCGTCCCCGTCCCCTAACCCTAACCCTAGCCCGAACCCTAACCCTAACCCTTCCCCGAAGCCTGACCCTCACCCGTCCCCTAATCCTAACCCGTACGCTAACACTAACCCACGCCCTCACACGCACGCTCCCCCTAAAGCGTTGCCGTACCCTCACCTGGACCGTAAACCGTCCCCGTCCCCTAACCCTAACCCTAGCCCGAACCCTAACCCTAACCCTTCCCCGAAGCCTGACCCTCACCCGTCCCCTAATCCTAACCCGTACGCTAACACTAACCCGCGCCCTCACACGCACGCTCCCCCTAAAGCGTTGCCGTACCCTCACCTGGACCCTAAACCTTCCCCGTCCCCTAACCCTAAACCTAGCCCGATCCCTAACCCTAACCCTTCCCCGAAGCCTGACCCTCACCCGTCCCCTAATCCTAACCCGTACGCTAACACTAACCCACGCCCTCACACGCACGCTCCCCCTAAAGCGTTGCCGTACCCTCACCTGGACCCTAAACCGTCCCCGTCCCCTAACCCTAACCCTAGCCCGAACCCTAACCCTAACCCTTCCCCGAAGCCTGACCCTCACCCGTCCCCTAATCCTAAGCCGTACGCTAACACTAACCCGCGCCCTCACACGCACGCTCCCCCTAAAGCGTTGCCGTACCCTCACCTGGACCCTAAACCGTCCCCGTCCCCGAACCCTAACCCTAGCCCGAACCCTAACCCTAACCCTTCCCCGAAGTCTGACCCTCACCTGTCCCCTAATCCTAACCCGTACGCTAACACTAACCCGCGCCCTCACACGCACGCTCCCCCTAAAGAGTTGCCGTACCCTCACCTGGACCCTAAACCGTCCCCGTCCCCTAACCCTAGCCCGAACCCTAACCCTAACCCTTCCCCGAAGCCTGACCCTCACCCGTCCCCTAATCCTAAGCCGTACGCTAACACTAACCCGCGCCCTCACACCCACGCTCCCCCTAAAGCGTTGCCGTACCCTCACCTGGACCCTAAACCGTCCCCGTCCCCTAACCCTAACCCTAGCCCGACCCCTAACCCTAACCCTTCCCCGAAGCCTGACGCTCACCCGTCCCCTAATCCTAACCCGTACGCTAACACTAACCCACGCCCTCACACGCACGCTACCCCTAAAGCGTTGCCGTACCCTCACCTGGACCCTAAACCGTCCCCGTCCCCTAACCCTAACCCTAGCCCGAACCCTAACCCTAATCCTTCCCCGAAGCCTGACCCTCACCCGTCCCCTAATCCTAACCCGTACGCTAACACTAAGCCACGCCCTCACACGCACGCTCCCCCTAAAGCGTTGCCGTACCCTCACCTGGACCCTAAACCGTCCCCGTCCCCTAATCCTAACCCTAGCCCGAACCCTAACCCTAACCCTTCCCCGAAGCCTGACCCTCACCCGTCCCCTAATCCTATCCCGTACGCTAACACTAACCCGCGCCCTCACACACACGCTCCCCCTAAAGCGTTGCCGTACCCTCACCTGGACCCTAAACCGTCCCCGTCCCCTAACCCTAACCCTAGCCTGAACCTTAACCCTAACCCTTCCCCGAAGCCTGACCCTCACCCGTCCCCTAATCCTAACCCGTACGCTAACACTATCCCACGCCCTCACACGCACGCTTCCCCTAAAGCGTTGCCGTACCCTCACCTGGACCCTAAACCGTCCCCGTCCCCTAACCCTAACCCTAGCCCGAACCCTAACCCTAACCCTTCCCAGAAGACAGACCCTCACCCGTCCCCTAATCCTAACCCGTACGCTAACACTAACCCACTCCCTAACACGCATGCTCCCCCTAAAGCGTTGCCGTACCCTCACCTGGACCCTAAACCGTCCCCGTCCCCTAACCCTAACCCTAGCCCGAACCCTAACCCTAACCCTTCCCCGAAGCCTGACCCTCACCCGTCCCCTAATCCTAACCCGTACGCTAACACTAACCCGCGCCCTCACACGCACGCTCCCCCTAAAGCGTTGCCGTACCCTCACCTGGACCCTAAACCTTCCCCGTCTCCTAACCCTAACCCTTGCCCGAACCCTAACCCTAACCCTTCCCCGAAGCCTGACCCTCACCCGTCCCCTAATCCTAACCCGTACGCTAACACTAACCCGCGCCCTCACACGCACGCTCCCCCTAAAGCGTTGCCGTACCCTCACCTGGACCCTAAACCGTCCCCGTCCCCTAACCGTAACCCTAGCCCGATCCCTAACCCTAACCCTTCCCCGAAGCCTGACCCTCACCCGTCCCCTAATCCTAACCCGTACGCTAACACTAACCCACGCCCTCACACGCACGCTCCCCCTAAAGCGTTGCCGTACCCTCACCTGGACCCTAAACCGTCCCCGTCCCCTAACCCTAACCCTAGCCCGAACCCTAACCCTAACCCTTCCCCGAAGCCTGACGCTCACCCGTCCCCTAATCCTAACCCGTACGCTAACACTAACCCACGCCCTCACACGCACGCTCCCCCTAAAGCGTTGCCGTACCCTCACCTGGACCCTAAACCGTCCCTGTCCCCTAACCCTAACCCTAGCCCGAACCCTAACCCTAATCATTCCCCGAAGCCTGACCCTCACCCGTCCCCTAATCCTAACCCGTACGCTAACACTAACCCGCGCCCTCACACGCACGCTCCCCCTAAACCGTTGCCGTACCCTCACCTGGACCCTAAACCGTCCCCGTCCCCTAACCCTAACCCTAGCCCGAACCCTAACCCTAACCCTTCCCCGAAGCCTGACCCTCACCCGTCCCCTAATCCTAACCCGTACGCTAACACTAACCCGCGCCCTCACACACACGCTCCCCCTAAAGCGTTGCCGTACCCTCACCTGGACCCTAAACCGTCCCCGTCCCCTAACCCTAACCCTAGCCCGAACCCTAACCCTAACCCTTCCCCGAAGCCTGAGCCTCACCCGTCCCCTAATCCTAACCCGTACGCTAACACTAACCCACGCCCTCACACGCACGCTCACCCTAAAGCGTTGCCGTACCCTCACCTGGACCCTAAACCGTCCCCGTCCCCTAACCCTAACCCTAGCCCGAACCCTAACCCTAAACCTTCCCCGAAGCCTGACCCTCACCCGTCCCCTAATCCTAACCCGTACGCTAACACTAACCCACGCCCTCACATGCACGCTCCTCCTAAAGAGTTGCCGTACCCTCACCTGGACCGTAAACCGTCCCCGTCCCCTAACCCTAACCCTAGCCCGAACCCTAACCCTAACCCTTCCCCGAAGCCTGACCCTCACCCGTCCCCTAATCCTAACCCGTACGCTAACACTAACCCACGCCCTCACACGCACGCTCCCCCTAAAGCGTTGCCGTACCCTCACCTGGACCGTAAACCGTCCCCGTCCCCTAACCCTAACCCTAGCCCGAACCCTAACCCTAACCCTTCCCCGAAGCCTGACCCTCACCCGTCCCCTAATCCTAACCCGTACGCTAACACTAACCCGCGCCCTCACACGCACGCTCCCCCTAAAGCGTTGCCGTACCCTCACCTGGACCCTAAACCTTCCCCGTCCCCTAACCCTAAACCTAGCCCGATCCCTAACCCTAACCCTTCCCCGAAGCCTGACCCTCACCCGTCCCCTAATCCTAACCCGTACGCTAACACTAACCCACGCCCTCACACGCACGCTCCCCCTAAAGCGTTGCCGTACCCTCACCTGGACCCTAAACCGTCCCCGTCCCCTAACCCTAACCCTAGCCCGAACCCTAACCCTAACCCTTCCCCGAAGCCTGACCCTCACCCGTCCCCTAATCCTAAGCCGTACGCTAACACTAACCCGCGCCCTCACACGCACGCTCCCCCTAAAGCGTTGCCGTACCCTCACCTGGACCCTAAACCGTCCCCGTCCCCGAACCCTAACCCTAGCCCGAACCCTAACCCTAACCCTTCCCCGAAGTCTGACCCTCACCTGTCCCCTAATCCTAACCCGTACGCTAACACTAACCCGCGCCCTCACACGCACGCTCCCCCTAAAGAGTTGCCGTACCCTCACCTGGACCCTAAACCGTCCCCGTCCCCTAACCCTAGCCCGAACCCTAACCCTAACCCTTCCCCGAAGCCTGACCCTCACCCGTCCCCTAATCCTAACCCGTACGCTAACACTAACCCACGCCCTCACACGCACGCTCTCCCTAAAGCGTTGCCGTACACTCACCTGGACCCTAAACCGTCCCCGTCCCCTAACCCTCACCCTAGCCCGAACCCTAACCCTAACCCTTCCCCGAAGCCTGACCCTCACCCGTCCCCTAATCCTAACCCGTACGCTAACACTAACCCACGCCCTCACACGCACGCTCCCCCTAAAGCGTTGCCGTACCCTCACCTGGACCCTAAACCGTCCCCGTCCCCTAACCCTAACCCTAGCCCGAACCCTAACCCTAACCCTTCCCCGAAGCCTGACCCTCACCCGTCCCCTAATCCTAACCCGTACGCTAACACTAACCCGCGCCCTCACACGCACGCTCCCCCTAAAGCGTTGCCGTACCCTCACCTGGACCCTAAACCTTCCCCGTCCCCTAACCCTAACCCTTGCCCGAACCCTAACCCTAACCCTTCCCCGAAGCCTGACCCTCACCCGTCCCCTAATCCTAACCCGTACGCTAACACTAACCCGCGCCCTCACACGCACGCTCCCCCTAAAGCGTTGCCGTACCCTCACCTGGACCCTAAACCGTCCCCGTCCCCTAACCCTAACCCTAGCCCGATCCCTAACCCTAACCCTTCCCCGAAGCCTGACCCTCACCCGTCCCCTAATCCTAATCCGTACGCTAACACTAACCCACGCCCTCACACGCACGCTCCCCCTAAAGCGTTGCCGTGCCCTCACCTGGACCCTAAACCGTCCCCGTCCCCTAACCCTAACCCTAGCCCGAACCCTAACCCTAACCCTTCCCCGAAGCCTGACCCTCACCCGTCCCCTAATCCTAAGCCGTACGCTAACACTAACCCGCGGCCTCACACGCACGCTCCCCCTAAAGCGTTGCCGTACCCTCACCTGGACCCTAAACCGTCCCCGTCCCCTAACCCTAACCCTAGCCCGAACCCTAACCCTAACCCTTCCCCGAAGTCTGACCCTCACCCGTCCCCTAATCCTAACCCGTACGCTAACACTAACCCGCGCCCTCACACGCACGCTCCCCCTAAAGCGTTGCCGTACCCTCACCTGGACCCTAAACCGTCCCCGTCCCCTAACCCTAACCCTAGCCCGAACCCTAACCCTAACCCTTCCCCGAAGCCTGACCCTCACCCGTCCCCTAATCCTAAGCCGTACGCTAACACTAACCCGCGCCCTCACACCCACGCTCCCCCTAAAGCGTTGCCGTACCCTCACCTGGACCCTAAACCGTCCCCGTCCCCTAACCCTAACCCTAGCCCGACCCCTAACCCTAACCCTTCCCCGAAGCCTGACGCTCACCCGTCCCCTAATCCTAACCCGTACACTAACACTAACCCACGCCCTCACACGCATGCTACCCCTAAAGCGTTGCCGTACCCTCACCTGGACCCTAAACCGTCCCCGTCCCCTAACCCTAACCCTAGCCCGAACCCTAACCCTAATCCTTCCCCGAAGCCTGACCCTCACCCGTCCCCTAATCCTAACCCGTACGCTAACACTAAGCCACGCCCTCACACGCACGCTCCCCCTAAAGCGTTGCCGTACCCTCACCTGGACCCTAAACCGTCCCCGTCCCCTAATCCTAACCCTAGCCCGAACCCTAACCCTAACCCTTCCCCGAAGCCTGACCCTCACCCGTCCCCTAATCCTATCCCGTACGCTAACACTAACCCGCGCCCTCACACACACGCTCCCCCTAAAGCGTTGCCGTACCCTCACCTGGACCCTAAACCGTCCCCGTCCCCTAACCCTAACCCTAGCCTGAACCTTAACCCTAACCCTTCCCCGAAGCCTGACCCTCACCCGTCCCCTAATCCTAACCCGTACGCTAACACTATCCCACGCCCTCACACGCACGCTTCCCCTAAAGCGTTGCCGTACCCTCACCTGGACCCTAAACCGTCCCCGTCCCCTAACCCTAACCCTAGCCCGAACCCTAACCCTAACCCTTCCCAGAAGCCAGACCCTCACCCGTCCCCTAATCCTAACCCGTACGCTAACACTAACCCACTCCCTAACACGCATGCTCCCCCTAAAGCGTTGCCGTACCCTCACCTGGACCCTAAACCGTCCCCGTCCCCTAACCCTAACCCTAGCCCGAACCCTAACCCTAACCCTTCCCCGAAGCCTGACCCTCACCCGTCCCCTAATCCTAACCCGTACGCTAACACTAACCCGCGCCCTCACACGCACGCTCCCCCTAAAGCGTTGCCGTACCCTCACCTGGACCCTAAACCTTCCCCGTCTCCTAACCCTAACCCTTGCCCGAACCCTAACCCTAACCCTTCCCCGAAGCCTGACCCTCACCCGTCCCCTAATCCTAACCCGTACGCTAACACTAACCCGCGCCCTCACACGCACGCTCCCCCTAAAGCGTTGCCGTACCCTCACCTGGACCCTAAACCGTCCCCGTCCCCTAACCGTAACCCTAGCCCGATCCCTAACCCTAACCCTTCCCCGAAGCCTGACCCTCACCCGTCCCCTAATCCTAACCCGTACGCTAACACTAACCCACGCCCTCACACGCACGCTCCCCCTAAAGCGTTGCCGTACCCTCACCTGGACCCTAAACCGTCCCCGTCCCCTAACCCTAACCCTAGCCCGAACCCTAACCCTAACCCTTCCCCGAAGCCTGACGCTCACCCGTCCCCTAATCCTAACCCGTACGCTAACACTAACCCACGCCCTCACACGCACGCTCCCCCTAAAGCGTTGCCGTACCCTCACCTGGACCCTAAACCGTCCCTGTCCCCTAACCCTAACCCTAGCCCGAACCCTAACCCTAATCATTCCCCGAAGCCTGACCCTCACCCGTCCCCTAATCCTAACCCGTACGCTAACACTAACCCGCGCCCTCACACGCACGCTCCCCCTAAACCGTTGCCGTACCCTCACCTGGACCCTAAACCGTCCCCGTCCCCTAACCCTAACCCTAGCCCGAACCCTAACCCTAACCCTTCCCCGAAGCCTGACCCTCACCCGTCCCCTAATCCTAACCCGTACGCTAACACTAACCCGCGCCCTCACACACACGCTCCCCCTAAAGCGTTGCCGTACCCTCACCTGGACCCTAAACCGTCCCCGTCCCCTAACCCTAACCCTAGCCCGAACCCTAACCCTAACCCTTCCCCGAAGCCTGAGCCTCACCCGTCCCCTAATCCTAACCCGTACGCTAACACTAACCCACGCCCTCACACGCACGCTCGCCCTAAAGCGTTGCCGTACCCTCACCTGGACCCTAAACCGTCCCCGTCCCCTAACCCTAACCCTAGCCCGAACCCTAACCCTAAACCTTCCCCGAAGCCTGACCCTCACCCGTCCCCTAATCCTAACCCGTACGCTAACACTAACCCACGCCCTCACATGCACGCTCCTCCTAAAGAGTTGCCGTACCCTCACCTGGACCGTAAACCGTCCCCGTCCCCTAACCCTAACCCTAGCCCGAACCCTAACCCTAACCCTTCCCCGAAGCCTGACCCTCACCCGTCCCCTAATCCTAACCCGTACGCTAACACTAACCCACGCCCTCACACGCACGCTCCCCCTAAAGCGTTGCCGTACCCTCACCTGGACCGTAAACCGTCCCCGTCCCCTAACCCTAACCCTAGCCCGAACCCTAACCCTAACCCTTCCCCGAAGCCTGACCCTCACCCGTCCCCTAATCCTAACCCGTACGCTAACACTAACCCGCGCCCTCACACGCACGCTCCCCCTAAAGCGTTGCCGTACCCTCACCTGGACCCTAAACCTTCCCCGTCCCCTAACCCTAAACCTAGCCCGATCCCTAACCCTAACCCTTCCCCGAAGCCTGACCCTCACCCGTCCCCTAATCCTAACCCGTACGCTAACACTAACCCACGCCCTCACACGCACGCTCCCCCTAAAGCGTTGCCGTACCCTCACCTGGACCCTAAACCGTCCCCGTCCCCTAACCCTAACCCTAGCCCGAACCCTAAACCTAACCCTTCCCCGAAGCCTGACCCTCACCCGTCCCCTAATCCTAAGCCGTACGCTAACACTAACCCGCGCCCTCACACGCACGCTCCCCCTAAAGCGTTGCCGTACCCTCACCTGGACCCTAAACCGTCCCCGTCCCCGAACCCTAACCCTAGCCCGAACCCTAACCCTAACCCTTCCCCGAAGTCTGACCCTCACCTGTCCCCTAATCCTAACCCGTACGCTAACACTAACCCGCGCCCTCACACGCACGCTCCCCCTAAAGAGTTGCCGTACCCTCACCTGGACCCTAAACCGTCCCCGTCCCCTAACCCTAGCCCGAACCCTAACCCTAACCCTTCCCCGAAGCCTGACCCTCACCCGTCCCCTAATCCTAACCCGTACGCTAACACTAACCCGCGCCCTCACACGCACGCTCCCCCTAAACCGTTGCCGTACCCTCACCTGGACCCTAAACCGTCCCCGTCCCCTAACCCTAACCCTAGCCCGAACCCTAACCCTAACCCTTCCCCGAAGCCTGACCCTCACCCGTCCCCTAATCCTAACCCGTACGCTAACACTAACCCGCGCCCTCACACACACGCTCCCCCTAAAGCGTTGCCGTACCCTCATCTGGACCCTAAACCATCCCCGTACCCTAACCCTAACCCTAGCCCGAACCCTAACCCTAACCCTTCCCCGAAGCCTGACCCTCACCCGTCCCCTAATCCTAACCCGTACGCTAACACTAACCCACGCCCTCACACGCACGCTCCCCCTAAAGCGTTGCCGTACCCTCACCTGGACCCTAAACCGTCCCCGTCCCCTAACCCTAACCCTAGCCCGAACCCTAACCCTAACCCTTCCCCGAAGCCTGACCCTCACCCGTCCCCTAATCCTAACGCGTACGCTAACACTAACCCGCGCCCTCACACGCACGCTCGCCCTAAAGCGTTGCCGTACCCTCACCTGGACCCTAAACCGTCCCCGTCCCCTAACCCTAACCCTAGCCCGAACCCTAACCCTAACCCTTCCCCGAAGTCTGACCCTCACCCGTCCCCTAATCCTAACCCGTAGGCTAACACTAATCCGCGCCCTCACACGCACGCTCCTCCTAAAGCGTTGCCGTACCCTCACCTGGACCCTAAACCGTCCCCGTCCCCTAACCCTAGCCCGAACCCTAACCCTAACCCTTCCCCGAAGCCTGACCCTCACCCGTCCCCTAATCCTAACCCGTACGCTAACACTAACCCGCGCCCTCACACGCACGCTCCCCCTAAAGCGTTGCCGTACCCTCACCTGGACCCTAAACCGTCCCCGTCCCCTAACCCTAACCCTAGCCCGATCCCTAACCCTAACCCTTCCCCGAAGCCTGACCCTCACCCGTCCCCTAATCCTAACCCGTACGCTAACACTAACCCACGCCCTCACACGCACGCTCCCCCTAAAGCGTTGCCGTACCCTCACCTGGACCCTAAACCGTCCCCGTCCCCTAACCCTAACCCTAGCCCGAACCCAAACCCTAACCCTTCCCCGAAGCCTGACCCTCACCCGTCCCCTAATCCTAAGCCGTACGCTAACACTAACCCGCGCCCTCACACGCACGCTCCCCCTAAAGCGTTGCCGTACCCTCACCTGGACCCTAAACCGTCCCCGTCCCCTAACCCTAACCCTAGCCCGAACCCTAACCCTAACCCTTCCCCGAAGTCTGACCCTCACCCGTACCCTAATCCTAACCCGTACGCTAACACTAACCCGCGCCCTCACACGCACGCTCCCCCTAAAGCGTTGCCGTACCCTCACCTGGAACCTAAACCGTCCCCGTCCCCTAACCCTAAACCTAGCCCGAACCCTAACCCTAACCCTTCCGCGAAGCCTGACCCTCAACCGTCCCCTAATCCTAACCCGTACGCTAACACTAACCCGCGTCCTCACACCCACGCTCCCCCTAAAGCGTTGCCGTACCCTCACCTGGACCCTAAACCGTCCCCGTCCCCTAACCCTAACCCTAGCCCGAACCCTAACCCTAACTCTTCCCCGAAGCATGACCCTCACCCGTCCCCTAATCCTAACCCGTACGCTAACACTAACCCGCGCCCTCACACGCACGCTCCCCCTAAACCATTGCCGTACCGTCACCTGGACCCTAAACCGTCCCCTTCCCCTAACCCTAACCCTAGCCCGAACCCTAACCCTAACCCTTCCCCGAAGCCTGACCCTCACCCGTCCCCTAATCCTAACCCGTACGTTAACACTAACCCGCGCCCTCACACCCACGCTCCCCCTAAAGCGTTGCCGTACCGTCACCTGGACCCTAAACCGTCCCCGTCCCCTAACCCTTACCCAAGCCCGAACCCTAACCCTAACCCTTCCCCGAAGCCTGACCCTCACCCGTCCCCTAATCCTAACCCGTACGCTAACACTAACCCGCGCCCTCACACGCACGCTCCCCCTAAAGCGTTACCGTACCCTCACCTGGACCCTAAACCGTCCCCGTCCCCTAACCCTAACCCTAGCCCAAACCCTAACCCTAACCCTTCCCCGAAGCCTGACCCTCACCCGTCCCATAGTCCTAACCCGTACGCTAACACTAACCCACGCCCTCAAACGCACGCTCCCCCTAAAGCGTTGCCGTACCCTCACCTGGACCCTAAACCGTCCCCGTCCCCTAACCCTAACCCTAGCCCGAACCCTAACCCTAACCATTCCCCGAAGCCTGACCCTCACCCGTCCCCTAATCCTAACCCGTACGCTAACACTAACCCGCACCCTCACACGCACGCTCCCCCTAAAACGTTGCCGTACCCTCACCTGGATCCAAAACCGTCCCCGTCCCCTAACCCTAACCCTAGCCCGAACCCTAACACTAACCCTTCCCCAAAGCCTGACCCTCACCCGTCCCATAATCCTAACCCGTACGCTAACACTAACCCGCGCCCTCACACGCACGCTCCCCCTAAAGCGTTGCCGTACCCTCACCTGGACCCTAAACCGTCCCCGTCCCCTAACCCTAACCCTAGCCCGAACCCTAACCCTAACCCTTTCCCGAAGCCTGACCCTCACCCGTCCCCTAATCCTAACCCGTACGCTAACACTAACCCGCGCCCTCACACCCACGCTCCCCCTAAAGCGTTGCCGTACCCTCACCTGGACCCTAAACCGTCCCCGTCCCCTAACCCTAACCCTAGCCCGAACCCTAACCCTAACCCTTCCCCGAAGCCTGACACTCACCCGTCCCCTAATCCTAACCCGTACGCTAACACTAACCCACGCCCTCACACGCACGCTCGCCCTAAAGCGTTGCCGTACCCTCACCTGGACCCTAAACCGTCCCCGTCCCCTAACCCTCACCCTAGCCCGAACCCTAACCCTAACCCTTCCCCGAAGCCTGACCCTCACCCGTCCCCTAATCCTAACCCGTACGCTAACACTAACCCGCGCCCTCACACGCACGCTCCCCCTAAAGCGTTGCCGTACCCTCACCTGGACCCTAAACCGTCCCCGTCCCCTAACCCTAACCCTAGCCCGATCCCTAACCCTAACCCTTCCCCGAAGCCTGACCCTCACCCGTCCCCTAATCCTATTCCGTACGCTAACACTAACCCACGCCCTCACACGCACGCTCCCCCTAAAGCGTTGCCATGCCCTCACCTGGACCCTAAACCGTCCCCGTCCCCTAACCCTAACCCTAGCCCGAACCCTAACCCTAACCCTTCCCCGAAGCCTGACCCTCACCCGTCCCCTAATCCTAAGCCGTACGCTAACACTAACCCGCGGCCTCACACGCACGCTCCCCCTAAAGCGTTGCCGTACCCTCACCTGGACCCTAAACCGTCCCCGTCCCCTAACCCTAACCCTAGCCCGAACCCTAACCCTAACCCTTCCCCGAAGTCTGACCCTCACCCGTCCCCTAATCCTAACCCGTACGCTAACACTAACCCGCGCCCTCACACGCACGCTCCCCCTAAAGCGTTGCCGTACCCTCACCTGGACCCTAAACCGTCCCCGTACCCTAACCCTAACCCTAGCCCGAACCCTAACCCTAATCCTTCCCCGAAGCCTGACCCTCACCCGTCCCCTAATCCTAAGCCGTACGCTAACACTAACCCGCGCCCTCACACCCACGCTCCCCCTAAAGCGTTGCAGTACCCTCACCTGGACCCTAAACCGTCCCCGTCCCCTAACCCTAACCCTAGCCCGACCCCTAACCCTAACCCTTCCCCGAAGCCTGACGCTCACCCGTCCCCTAATCCTAACCCGTACGCTAACACTAACCCACGCCCTCACACGCATGCTACCCCTAAAGCGTTGCCGTACCCTCACCTGGACCCTAAACCGTCCCCGTCCCCTAACCCTAACCCTAGCCCGAACCCTAACCCTAATCCTTCCCCGAAGCCTGACCCTCACCCGTCCCCTAATCCTAACCCGTACGCTAACACTAAGCCACGCCCTCACACGCACGCTCCCCCTAAAGCGTTGCCGTACCCTCACCTGGACCCTAAACCGTCCCCGTCCCCTAATCCTAACCCTAGCCCGAACCCTAACCCTAACCCTTCCCCGAAGCCTGACCCTCACCCGTCCCCTAATCCTATCCCGTACGCTAACACTAACCCGCGCCCTCACACACACGCTCCCCCTAAAGCGTTGCCGTACCCTCAGCTGGACCCTAAACCGTCCCCGTCCCCTAACCCTAACCCTAGCCTGAACCTTAACCCTAACCCTTCCCCGAAGCCTGACCCTCACCCGTCCCCTAATCCTAACCCGTACGCTAACACTATCCCACGCCCTCACACGCACGCTTCCCCTAAAGCGTTGCCGTACCCTCACCTGGACCCTAAACCGTCCCCGTCCCCTAACCCTAACCCTAGCCCGAACCCTAACCCTAACCCTTCCCAGAAGCCAGACCCTCACCCGTCCCCTAATCCTAACCCGTATGCTAACACTAACCCACTCCCTCACACGCATGCTCCCCCTAAAGCGTTGCCGTACCCTCACCTGGACCCTAAACCGTCCCCGTCCCCTAACCCTAACCCTAGCCCGAACCCTAACCCTAACCCTTCCCCGAAGCCTGACCCTCACCCGTCCCCTAATCCTAACCCGTACGCTAACACTAACCCGCGCCCTCACACGCACGCTCCCCCTAAAGCGTTGCCGTACCCTCACCTGGACCCTAAACCTTCCCCGTCTCCTAACCCTAACCCTTGCCCGAACCCTAACCCTAACCCTTCCCCGAAGCCTGACCCTCACCTGTCCCCTAATCCTAACCCGTACGCTAACACTAACCCGCGCCCTCACACGCACGCTCCCCCTAAAGCGTTGCCGTACCCTCACCTGGACCCTAAACCGTCCCCGTCCCCTAACCCTAACCCTAGCCCGATCCCTAACCCTAACCCTTCCCCGAAGCCTGACCCTCACCCGTCCCCTAATCCTAACCCGTACGCTAACACTAACCCACGCCCTCAGACGCACGCTCCCCCTAAAGCGTTGCCGTACCCTCACCTGGACCCTAAACCGTCCCCGTCCCCTAACCCTAACCCTGCCCGAACCCTAACCCTAACCCTTCCCCGAAGCCTGACCCTCACCCGTACCCTAATCCTAAGCCGTACGCTAACACTAACCCGCGCCCTCACACGCACGCTCCCCCTAAAGCGTTGCCGTACCCTCACCTGGACCCTAAACCGTCCCCGTCCCCTAACCCTAACCCTAGCCCGAACCCTAACCCTAACCCTTCCCCGAAGTCTGACCCTCACCCTTCCCCTAATCCTAACCCGTACGCTAACACTAACCCGCGCCCTCACACGCACGCTCCCCCTAAAGCGTTGCCGTACCCTCACCTGGACCCTAAACCGTCCCCGTCCCCTAACCCTAACCCTAGCCCGAACCCTAACCCTAACACTTCCCCGAAGCCTGACCCTCACCCGTCCCCTAATCCTAACCCGTACGCTAACACTAACCCGCGCCCTCACACGCACGCTCCCCCTAAAGCGTTGCCGTACCCTCACCTGGACCCTAAACCGTCCCCGTCCCCTAACCCTAACCCTAGACCGATCCCTAACCCTAACCCTTCCCCGAAGCCTGACGCTCACCCGTCCCCTAATCCTAACCCGTACGCTAACACTAACCCACGCCCTCACACGCACGCTCCCCCTAAAGCGTTGCCGTACCCTCACCTGGACCCTAAACCGTCCCCGTCCCCTAACCCTAACCCTAGCCCGAACCCTAACCCTAATCATTCCCCGAAGCCTGACCCTCACCCGTCCCCTAATCCTAACCCGTACGCTAACACTAACCCGCGCCCTCACACGCACGCTCCCCCTAAACCGTTGCCGTACCCTCACCTGGACCCTAAACCGTCCCCGTCCCCTAACCCTAACCCTAGCCCGAACCCTAACCCTAACCCTTCCCCGAAGCCTGACCCTCACCCGTCCCCTAATCCTAACCCGTACGCTAACACTAACCCGCGCCCTCACACACACGCTCCCCCTAAAGCGTTGCCGTACCCTCACCTGGACCCTAAACCGTCCCCGTCCCCTAACCCTAACCCTAGCCCGAACCCTAACCCTAACCCTTCCCCGAAGCCTGAGCCTCACCCGTCCCCTAATCCTAACCCGTACGCTAACACTAACCCACGCCCTCACACGCACGCTCGCCCTAAAGCGTTGCCGTACCCTCACCTGGACCCTAAACCGTCCCCGTCCCCTAACCCTAACCCTAGCCCGAACCCTAACCCTAACCCTTCCCCGAAGCCTGACCCTCACCCGTCCCCTAATCCTAACCCGTACGCTAACACTAACCCACGCCCTCACATGCACGCTCCCCCTAAAGAGTTGCCGTACCCTCACCTGGACCGTAAACCGTCCCCGTCCCCTAACCCTAACCCTAGCCCGAACCCTAACCCTAACCCTTCCCCGAAGCCTGACCCTCACCCGTCCCCTAATCCTAACCCGTACGCTAACACTAACCCGCGCCCTCACACGCACGCTCCCCCAAAAGCGTTGCCGTACCCTCACCTGGACCCTAAACCTTCCCCGTCCCCTAACCCTAACCCTTGCCCGAACCCTAACCCTAACCCTTCCCCGAAGCCTGACCCTCACCCGTCCCCTAATCCTAACCCGTACGCTAACACTAACCCGCGCCCTCACACGCACGCTCCCCCTAAAGCGTTGCCGTACCCTCACCTGGACCCTAAACCGTCCCCGTCCCCTAACCCGAACCCTAGCCCGATCCCTAACCCTAACCCTTCCCCGAAGCCTGACCCTCACCCGTCCCCTAATCCTAACCCGTACGCTAACACTAACCCACGCCCTCAGACGCACGCTCCCCCTAAAGCGTTGCCGTACCCTCACCTGGACCCTAAACCGTCCCCGTCCCCTAACCCTAACCCTAGCCCGAACCCTAACCCTAACCCTTCCCCGAAGCCTGACCCTCACCCGTACCCTAATCCTAAGCCGTACGCTAACACTAACCCGCGCCCTCACACGCACGCTCCCCCTAAAGCGTTGCCGTACCCTCACCTGGACCCTAAACCGTCCCCGTCCCCTAACCCTAACCCTAGCCCGAACCCTAACCCTAACCCTTCCCCGAAGTCTGACCCTCACCCTTCCCCTAATCCTAACCCGTACGCTAACACTAACCCGCGCCCTCACACGCACGCTCCCCCTAAAGCGTTGCCGTACCCTCACCTGGACCCTAAACCGTCCCCGTCCCCTAACCCTAACCCTAGCCCGAACCCTAACCCTAACACTTCCCCGAAGCCTGACCCTCACCCGTCCCCTAATCCTAACCCGTACGCTAACACTAACCCGCGCCCTCACACGCACGCTCCCCCTAAAGCGTTGCCGTACCCTCACCTGGACCCTAAACCGTCCCCGTCCCCTAACCCTAACCCTAGCCCGAACCCTAACCCTAACCCTTCCCCGAAGTCTGACCCTCACCTGTCCCCTAATCCTAACCCGTACGCTAACACTAACCCGCGCCCTCACACGCACGCTCCCCCTAAAGCGTTGCCGTACCCTCACCTGGACCCTAAACCGTCCCCGTCCCCTAACCCTAGCCCGAACCCTAACCCTAACCCTTCCCCGAAGCCTGACCCTCACCCGTCCCCTAATCCTAACCCGTACGCTAACACTAACCCGCGCCCTCACACGCACGCTCCCCCTAAACCGTTGCCGTACCCTCACCTGGACCCTAAACCGTCCCCGTCCCCTAACCCTAACCCTAGCCCGAACCCTAACCCTAACCCTTCCCCGAAGCCTGACCCTCACCCGTCCCCTAATCCTAACCCGAACGCTAACACTAACCCACGCCCTCACACGCACGCTCCCCCTAAAGCGTTGCCGTACCCTCACCTGGACCCTAAACCGTCCCCGTCCCCTAACCCTAACCCTAGCCCGAACCCTAACCCTAACCCTTCCCCGAAGTCTGACCCTCACCCTTCCCCTAATCCTAACCCGTACGCTAACACTAACCCGCGCCCTCACACGCACGCTCCCCCTAAAGCGTTGCCGTACCCTCACCTGGACCCTAAACCGTCCCCGTCCCCTAACCCTAACCCTAGCCCGAACCCTAACCCTAACACTTCCCCGAAGCCTGACCCTCACCCGTCCCCTAATCCTAACCCGTACGCTAACACTAACCCGCGCCCTCACACGCACGCTCCCCCTAAAGCGTTGCCGTACCCTCACCTGGACCCTAAACCGTCCCCGTCCCCTAACCCTAACCCTAGCCCGATCCCTAACCCTATCCCTTCCCCGAAGCCTGACGCTCACCCGTCCCCTAATCCTAACCCGTACGCTAACACTAACCCACGCCCTCACACGCACGCTCCCCCTAAAGCGTTGCCGTACCCTCACCTGGACCCTAAACCGTCCCCGTCCCCTAACCCTAACCCTAGCCCGAACCCTAACCCTAATCATTCCCCGAAGCCTGACCCTCACCCGTCCCCTAATCCTAACCCGTACGCTAACACTAACCCGCGCCCTCACACGCACGCTCCCCCTAAACCGTTGCCGTACCCTCACCTGGACCCTAAACCGTCCCCGTCCCCTAACCCTAACCCTAGCCCGAACCCTAACCCTAACCCTTCCCCGAAGCCTGACCCTCACCCGTCCCCTAATCCTAACCCGTACGCTAACACTAACCCGCGCCCTCACACACACGCTCCCCCTAAAGCGTTGCCGTACCCTCACCTGGACCCTAAACCGTCCCCGTCCCCTAACCCTAACCCTAGCCCGAACCCTAACCCTAACCCTTCCCCGAAGCCTGAGCCTCACCCGTCCCCTAATCCTAACCCGTACGCTAACACTAACCCACGCCCTCACACGCACGCTCGCCCTAAAGCGTTGCCGTACCCTCACCTGGACCCTAAACCGTCCCCGTCCCCTAACCCTCACCCTAGCCCGAACCCTAACCCTAACCCTTCCCCGAAGCCTGACCCTCACCCGTCCCCTAATCCTAACCCGTACGCTAACACTAACCCACGCCCTCACACGCACGTTCCCCCTAAAGCGTTGCCGTACCCTCACCTGGACCCTAAACCGTCCCCGTCCCCTAACCCTAACCCTAGCCCGAACCCTAACCCTAACCCTTCCCCGAAGCCTGACCCTCACCCGTCCCCTAATCCTAACCCGTACGCTAACACTAACCCGCGCCCTCACACGCACGCTCCCCCTAAAGCGTTGCCGTACCCTCACCTGGACCCTAAACCTTCCCCGTCCCCTAACCCTAACCCTTGCCCGAACCCTAACCCTAACCCTTCCCCGAAGCCTGACCCTCACCCGTCCCCTAATCCTAACCCGTACGCTAACACTAACCCGCGCCCTCACACGCACGCTCCCCCTAAAGCGTTGCCGTACCCTCACCTGGACCCTAAACCGTCCCCGTCCCCTAACCCTAACCCTAGCCCGATCCCTAACCCTAACCCTTCCCCGAAGCCTGACCCTCACCCGTCCCCTAATCCTATTCCGTACGCTAACACTAACCCACGCCCTCACACGCACGCTCCCCCTAAAGCGTTGCCATGCCCTCACCTGGACCCTAAACCGTCCCCGTCCCCTAACCCTAACCCTAGCCCGAACCCTAACCCTAACCCTTCCCCGAAGCCTGACCCTCACCCGTCCCCTAATCCTAAGCCGTACGCTAACACTAACCCGCGGCCTCACACGCACGCTCCCCCTAAAGCGTTGCCGTACCCTCACCTGGACCCTAAACCGTCCCCGTCCCCTAACCCTAACCCTAGCCCGAACCCTAACCCTAACCCTTCCCCGAAGTCTGACCCTCACCCGTCCCCTAATCCTAACCCGTACGCTAACACTAACCCGCGCCCTCACACGCACGCTCCCCCTAAAGCGTTGCCGTACCCTCACCTGGACCCTAAACCGTCCCCGTACCCTAACCCTAACCCTAGCCCGAACCCTAACCCTAATCCTTCCCCGAAGCCTGACCCTCACCCGTCCCCTAATCCTAAGCCGTACGCTAACACTAACCCGCGCCCTCACACCCACGCTCCCCCTAAAGCGTTGCAGTACCCTCACCTGGACCCTAAACCGTCCCCGTCCCCTAACCCTAACCCTAGCCCGACCCCTAACCCTAACCCTTCCCCGAAGCCTGACGCTCACCCGTCCCCTAATCCTAACCCGTACGCTAACACTAACCCACGCCCTCACACGCATGCTACCCCTAAAGCGTTGCCGTACCCTCACCTGGACCCTAAACCGTCCCCGTCCCCTAACCCTAACCCTAGCCCGAACCCTAACCCTAATCCTTCCCCGAAGCCTGACCCTCACCCGTCCCCTAATCCTAACCCGTACGCTAACACTAAGCCACGCCCTCACACGCACGCTCCCCCTAAAGCGTTGCCGTACCCTCACCTGGACCCTAAACCGTCCCCGTCCCCTAATCCTAACCCTAGCCCGAACCCTAACCCTAACCCTTCCCCGAAGCCTGACCCTCACCCGTCCCCTAATCCTATCCCGTACGCTAACACTAACCCGCGCCCTCACACACACGCTCCCCCTAAAGCGTTGCCGTACCCTCAGCTGGACCCTAAACCGTCCCCGTCCCCTAACCCTAACCCTAGCCCGAACCTTAACCCTAACCCTTCCCCGAAGCCTGACCCTCACCCGTCCCCTAATCCTAACCCGTACGCTAACACTATCCCACGCCCTCACACGCACGCTTCCCCTAAAGCGTTGCCGTACCCTCACCTGGACCCTAAACCGTCCCCGTCCCCTAACCCTAACCCTAGCCCGAACCCTAACCCTAACCCTTCCCAGAAGCCAGACCCTCACCCGTCCCCTAATCCTAACCCGTATGCTAACACTAACCCACTCCCTCACACGCATGCTCCCCCTAAAGCGTTGCCGTACCCTCACCTGGACCCTAAACCGTCCCCGTCCCCTAACCCTAACCCTAGCCCGAACCCTAACCCTAACCCTTCCCCGAAGCCTGACCCTCACCCGTCCCCTAATCCTAACCCGTACGCTAACACTAACCCGCGCCCTCACACGCACGCTCCCCCTAAAGCGTTGCCGTACCCTCACCTGGACCCTAAACCTTCCCCGTCTCCTAACCCTAACCCTTGCCCGAACCCTAACCCTAACCCTTCCCCGAAGCCTGACCCTCACCCGTCCCCTAATCCTAACCCGTACGCTAACACTAACCCGCGCCCTCACACGCACGCTCCCCCTAAAGCGTTGCCGTACCCTCACCTGGACCCTAAACCGTCCCCGTCCCCTAACCCTAACCCTAGCCCGATCCCTAACCCTAACCCTTCCCCGAAGCCTGACCCTCACCCGTCCCCTAATCCTAACCCGTACGCTAACACTAACCCACGCCCTCAGACGCACGCTCCCCCTAAAGCGTTGCCGTACCCTCACCTGGACCCTAAACCGTCCCCGTCCCCTAACCCTAACCCTGCCCGAACCCTAACCCTAACCCTTCCCCGAAGCCTGACCCTCACCCGTACCCTAATCCTAAGCCGTACGCTAACACTAACCCGCGCCCTCACACGCACGCTCCCCCTAAAGCGTTGCCGTACCCTCACCTGGACCCTAAACCGTCCCCGTCCCCTAACCCTAACCCTAGCCCGAACCCTAACCCTAACCCTTCCCCGAAGTCTGACCCTCACCCTTCCCCTAATCCTAACCCGTACGCTAACACTAACCCGCGCCCTCACACGCACGCTCCCCCTAAAGCGTTGCCGTACCCTCACCTGGACCCTAAACCGTCCCCGTCCCCTAACCCTAACCCTAGCCCGAACCCTAACCCTAACACTTCCCCGAAGCCTGACCCTCACCCGTCCCCTAATCCTAACCCGTACGCTAACACTAACCCGCGCCCTCACACGCACGCTCCCCCTAAAGCGTTGCCGTACCCTCACCTGGACCCTAAACCGTCCCCGTCCCCTAACCCTAACCCTAGCCCGATCCCTAACCCTAACACTTCCCCGAAGCCTGACGCTCACCCGTCCCCTAATCCTAACCCGTACGCTAACACTAACCCACGCCCTCACACGCACGCTCCCCCTAAAGCGTTGCCGTACCCTCACCTGGACCCTAAACCGTCCCCGTCCCCTAACCCTAACCCTAGCCCGAACCCTAACCCTAATCATTCCCCGAAGCCTGACCCTCACCCGTCCCCTAATCCTAACCCGTACGCTAACACTAACCCGCGCCCTCACACGCACGCTCCCCCTAAACCGTTGCCGTACCCTCACCTGGACCCTAAACCGTCCCCGTCCCCTAACCCTAACCCTAGCCCGAACCCTAACCCTAACCCTTCCCCGAAGCCTGACCCTCACCCGTCCCCTAATCCTAACCCGTACGCTAACACTAACCCGCGCCCTCACACACACGCTCCCCCTAAAGCGTTGCCGTACCCTCACCTGGACCCTAAACCGTCCCCGTCCCCTAACCCTAACCCTAGCCCGAACCCTAACCCTAACCCTTCCCCGAAGCCTGAGCCTCACCCGTCCCCTAATCCTAACCCGTACGCTAACACTAACCCACGCCCTCACACGCACGCTCGCCCTAAAGCGTTGCCGTACCCTCACCTGGACCCTAAACCGTCCCCGTCCCCTAACCCTAACCCTAGCCCGAACCCTAACCCTAACCCTTCCCCGAAGCCTGACCCTCACCCGTCCCCTAATCCTAACCCGTACGCTAACACTAACCCACGCCCTCACATGCACGCTCCCCCTAAAGAGTTGCCGTACCCTCACCTGGACCGTAAACCGTCCCCGTCCCCTAACCCTAACCCTAGCCCGAACCCTAACCCTAACCCTTCCCCGAAGCCTGACCCTCACCCGTCCCCTAATCCTAACCCGTACGCTAACACTAACCCGCGCCCTCACACGCACGCTCCCCCAAAAGCGTTGCCGTACCCTCACCTGGACCCTAAACCTTCCCCGTCCCCTAACCCTAACCCTTGCCCGAACCCTAACCCTAACCCTTCCCCGAAGCCTGACCCTCACCCGTCCCCTAATCCTAACCCGTACGCTAACACTAACCCGCGCCCTCACACGCACGCTCCCCCTAAAGCGTTGCCGTACCCTCACCTGGACCCTAAACCGTCCCCGTCCCCTAACCCGAACCCTAGCCCGATCCCTAACCCTAACCCTTCCCCGAAGCCTGACCCTCACCCGTCCCCTAATCCTAACCCGTACGCTAACACTAACCCACGCCCTCAGACGCACGCTCCCCCTAAAGCGTTGCCGTACCCTCACCTGGACCCTAAACCGTCCCCGTCCCCTAACCCTAACCCTAGCCCGAACCCTAACCCTAACCCTTCCCCGAAGCCTGACCCTCACCCGTACCCTAATCCTAAGCCGTACGCTAACACTAACCCGCGCCCTCACACGCACGCTCCCCCTAAAGCGTTGCCGTACCCTCACCTGGACCCTAAACCGTCCCCATCCCCTAACCCTAACCCTAGCCCGAACCCTAACCCTAACCCTTCCCCGAAGTCTGACCCTCACCCTTCCCCTAATCCTAACCCGTACGCTAACACTAACCCGCGCCCTCACACGCACGCTCCCCCTAAAGCGTTGCCGTACCCTCACCTGGACCCTAAACCGTCCCCGTCCCCTAACCCTAACCCTAGCCCGAACCCTAACCCTAACACTTCCCCGAAGCCTGACCCTCACCCGTCCCCTAATCCTAACCCGTACGCTAACACTAACCCGCGCCCTCACACGCATGCTCCCCCTAAAGCGTTGCCGTACCCTCACCTGGACCCTAAACCGTCCCCGTCCCCTAACCCTAACCCTAGCCCGAACCCTAACCCTAACCCTTCCCCGAAGTCTGACCCTCACCTGTCCCCTAATCCTAACCCGTACGCTAACACTAACCCGCGCCCTCACACGCACGCTCCCCCTAAAGCGTTGCCGTACCCTCACCTGGACCCTAAACCGTCCCCGTCCCCTAACCCTAGCCCGAACCCTAACCCTAACCCTTCCCCGAAGCCTGACCCTCACCCGTCCCCTAATCCTAACCCGTACGCTAACACTAACCCGCGCCCTCACACGCACGCTCCCCCTAAACCGTTGCCGTACCCTCACCTGGACCCTAAACCGTCCCCGTCCCCTAACCCTAACCCTAGCCCGAACCCTAACCCTAACCCTTCCCCGAAGCCTGACCCTCACCCGTCCCCTAATCCTAACCCGAACGCTAACACTAACCCACGCCCTCACACGCACGCTCCCCCTAAAGCGTTGCCGTACCCTCACCTGGACCCTAAACCGTCCCCGTCCCCTAACCCTAACCCTAGCCCGAACCCTAACCCTAACCCTTCCCCGAAGTCTGACCCTCACCCTTCCCCTAATCCTAACCCGTACGCTAACACTAACCCGCGCCCTCACACGCACGCTCCCCCTAAAGCGTTGCCGTACCCTCACCTGGACCCTAAACCGTCCCCGTCCCCTAACCCTAACCCTAGCCCGAACCCTAACCCTAACACTTCCCCGAAGCCTGACCCTCACCCGTCCCCTAATCCTAACCCGTACGCTAACACTAACCCGCGCCCTCACACGCACGCTCCCCCTAAAGCGTTGCCGTACCCTCACCTGGACCCTAAACCGTCCCCGTCCCCTAACCCTAACCCTAGCCCGATCCCTAACCCTATCCCTTCCCCGAAGCCTGACGCTCACCCGTCCCCTAATCCTAACCCGTACGCTAACACTAACCCACGCCCTCACACGCACGCTCCCCCTAAAGCGTTGCCGTACCCTCACCTGGACCCTAAACCGTCCCCGTCCCCTAACCCTAACCCTAGCCCGAACCCTAACCCTAATCATTCCCCGAAGCCTGACCCTCACCCGTCCCCTAATCCTAACCCGTACGCTAACACTAACCCGCGCCCTCACACGCACGCTCCCCCTAAACCGTTGCCGTACCCTCACCTGGACCCTAAACCGTCCCCGTCCCCTAACCCTAACCCTAGCCCGAACCCTAACCCTAACCCTTCCCCGAAGCCTGACCCTCACCCGTCCCCTAATCCTAACCCGTACGCTAACACTAACCCGCGCCCTCACACACACGCTCCCCCTAAAGCGTTGCCGTACCCTCACCTGGACCCTAAACCGTCCCCGTCCCCTAACCCTAACCCTAGCCCGAACCCTAACCCTAACCCTTCCCCGAAGCCTGAGCCTCACCCGTCCCCTAATCCTAACCCGTACGCTAACACTAACCCACGCCCTCACACGCACGCTCGCCCTAAAGCGTTGCCGTACCCTCACCTGGACCCTAAACCGTCCCCGTCCCCTAACCCTAACCCTAGCCCGAACCCTAACCCTAAACCTTCCCCGAAGCCTGACCCTCACCCGTCCCCTAATCCTAACCCGTACGCTAACACTAACCCACGCCCTCACATGCACGCTCCCCCTAAAGAGTTGCCGTACCCTCACCTGGACCGTAAACCGTCCCCGTCCCCTAACCCTAACCCTAGCCCGAACCCTAACCCTAACCCTTCCCCGAAGCCTGACCCTCACCCGTCCCCTAATCCTAACCCGTACGCTAACACTAACCCGCGCCCTCACACGCACGCTCCCCCTAAAGCGTTGCCGTACCCTCACCTGGACCCTAAACCTTCCCCGTCCCCTAACCCTAACCCTTGCCCGAACCCTAACCCTAACCCTTCCCCGAAGCCTGACCCTCACCCGTCCCCTAATCCTAACCCGTACGCTAACACTAACCCGCGCCCTCACACGCACGCTCCCCCTAAAGCGTTGCCGTACCCTCACCTGGACCCTAAACCGTCCCCGTCCCCTAACCCTAACCCTAGCCCGAACCCTAACCCTAACCCTTCCCCGAAGCCTGACCCTCACCCGTCCCCTAATCCTAACCCGTACGCTAACACTAACCCACGCCCTCACACGCACGCTCCCCCTAAAGCGTTGCCGTACCCTCACCTGGACCCTAAACCGTCCCCGTCCCCTAACCCTAACCCTAGCCCGAACCCTAACCCTAACCCTTCCCCGAAGCCTGACCCTCACCCGTCCCCTAATCCTAAGCCGTACGCTAACACTAACCCGCGCCCTCACACGCACGCTCCCCCTAAAGCGTTGCCGTACCCTCACCTGGACCCTAAACCGTCCCCGTCCCCTAACCCTAACCCTAGCCCGAACCATAACCCTAACCCTTCCCCGAAGTCTGACCCTCACCTGTCCCCTAATCCTAACCCGTACGCTAACACTAACCCGCGCCCTCACACGCACGCTCCCCCTAAAGCGTTGCCGTACCCTCACCTGGACCCTAAACCATCCCCGTCCCCTAACCCTAGCCCGAACCCTAACCCTAACCCTTCCCCGAAGCCTGACCCTCACCCGTCCCCTAATCCTAACCCGTACGCTAACACTAACCCACGCCCTCACACGCACGCTCCCCCTAAACCGTTGCCGTACCCTCACCTGGACCCTAAACCGTCCCCGTCCCCTAACCCTAACCCTAGCCCGAACCCTAACCCTAACCCTTCCCCGAAGCCTGACCCTCACCCGTCCCCTAATCCTAACCCGTACGCTAACACTAACCCGCGCCCTCACACACACGCTCCCCCTAAAGCGTTGCCGTACCCTCACCTGGACCCTAAACCATCCCCGTACCCTAACCCTAACCCTAGCCCGAACCCTAACCCTAACCCTTCCCCGAAGTCTGACCCTCACCCGTACCCTAATCCTAACCCGTACGCTAACACTAACCCGCGCCCTCACACGCACGCTCCCCCTAAAGCGTTGCCGTACCCTCACCTGGAACCTAAACCGTCCCCGTCCCCTAACCCTAACCCTAGCCCGAACCCTAACCCTAACCCATCCCCAAAGCCTGACCCTCACCCGTCCCATAATCCTAACCCGTACGCTAACACTAACCCGCGCCCTCACACGCACGCTCCCCCTAAAGCGTTGCCGTACCCTCACCTGGACCCTAAACCGTCCCCGTCCCCTAACCCTAACCCTAGCCCGAACCCTAACCCTAACCCTTCCCCGAAGCCTGACCCTCACCCGTCCCCTAATCCTAACCCGCACGCTAACACTAACCCGCGCCCTCACACGCACCCTCCCCCTAAACCGTTGCCGTACCCTCACCTGGACCCTAAACCATCCCCGTCCCCTAACCCTAACCCTAGCCCGAACCCTAACCCTAACCCTTCCCCGAAGCCTGACCCTCACCCTTCCCCTAATCCTAACCCGTACGCTAACACTAACCCACGCCCTCACACGCACGCTCCCCCTAAAGCATTGCCGTACCCTCACCTGGACCCTAAACCGTCCCCGTCCCCTAACCCTAACCCTAGCCCGAACCCTAACCCTAACACTTCCCCGAAGCCTGACGCTCACCCATCCCCTAATCCTAACCCGTACGCTAACACTAACCCACGCCCTCACACGCACACTCCCCCTAAAGCGTTGCCGTACCCTCACCTGGACCCTAAACCGTCCCCGTCCCCTAACCCTAACCCTAGCCCGAACCCTAACCCTAATCCTTTCCCTAAGCCTGACCCTCACCCGTCCCCTAATCCTAACCCGTACGCTAACACTAACCCGCACCCTCAGACGCACGCTCACCCTAAAGCGTTGCCGTACCCTCACCTGGACCCTAAACCGTCCGCGTCCCCTAACCCTAACCCTAGCCCGAACCCTAACCCTAACCCTTCCCCGAGGCCTGACACTCAGCCGTCCCCTAATCCTAACCCGTACGCTAACACTAACCCGCGCCCTCACACGCACGGTCCCCCTAAAGCGTTGCCGTACCCTCACCTAGACCCTAAACCGTCCCCGTCCCCTAACCCTAACCCTAGCCCCAACCCTAAACCTAACCCTTCCCCGAAGCCTGACCCTCACCCGTCCCCTAATCCTAACCCGTACGCTAACACTAACCCGCGCCCTCACACGCACGCTCCCCCTAAAGCGTTGCCGTACCCTTACCTGGACCCTAAACCGTCCCCGTCCCCTAACCCTAACCCTAGCCCGATCCCTAACCCTAACCCTTCCCCGAAGCCTGACCCTCACCAGTCCCATAATCCTAACCCGTACGCTAACACTAACCCACGCCCTCACACGCACGCTCCCCCTAAAGCGTTGCCGTACCCTCACCTGGACCCTAAACCGTCCCCGTCCCCTAACCCTAACCCTAGCCCCAACCCTAATCCTAACCCTTCCCCGAAGCCTGACCCTCACCCGTCCCATAATCCTAACCCGCACGCTAACACTAACCCGCGCCCTCACACACACGCTCCACCTAAAGCGTTGCCATACCCTCACCTGGACCCTAAACCGTCCCCGTCCCCTAACCCTAACCCTAGCCCCAACCCTAACCCTAACCCTTCCCCGAAGCCTGACCCTCACCCGTCCCCTAATCCTAACCCGTACGCTAACACTAACCCACGCCCTCACACGCACGCTCCCCCTAAAGCGTTGCCGTACCCTCACCTGGACCCTAAACCGTCCCCGTCCCCTAGCCCTAACCCTAGCCCGAACCCTAACCCTAACCCTTCCCCGAAGCCTGACCCTCACCCGTCCCCTAATCCTAACCCGTACGCTAACACTAACCCACGCCCTCACACGCACGCTCCCCCTAAAGCGTTGCCATACCCTCACCTGGACCCTAAACCGTCCCCGTCCCCTAACCCTAACCCTAGCCCGAACCCTAACCCTAACCCTTCCCCGAAGCCTGACCCTCACCCGTCCCATAATCCTAACCCGTACGCTAACACTAACCTGCGCCCTCACACGCACGCTCCCCCTAAAGCGTTGCCTTACCCTCACCTGGACCCTAAACCGTCCCCGTCCCCTAACTCTAACCCTAGCCCGAACCCTAACCCTAACCCTTCCCCGAAGCCTGACCCTCACCCGTCCCCTAATCCTAACCCGTACGCTAACAGTAACCCGCGCCCTCACACGCACGCTCCCCCTAAAGCGTTGCCGTACCCTCACCTGGACCCTAAACCGTCCCCGTCCCCTAACCCTAACCCTAGCCCGAACCCTAACCCTAACCCTTCCCCGAAGCCTGACCCTCACCCGTCCCCTAATCCTAACCTGTACGCTAACACTAACGCGTGCCCTCACACGCACGCTCCCCCTAAAGCGTTGCCGTACCCTCACCTGAACCCTAAACCGTCCCCGTCCCCTAACCCTAACCCTAGCCCGAACCCTAACCCTAACCCTTCCCCGAAGCCTGACGCTCACCCGTCCCCTAATCCTAACCCGTACGCTATCACTAACCCACGCCCTCACACGCACGCTCCCCCTAAAGCGTTGCCGTACCCTCAGCTGGACCCTAAACCGTCCCCGTTCTCTAACCCTAACCCTAGCCCGAACCCTAACCCTAACCCTTCCCCGAAGCCTGACCCTCACCCGTCCCCTAATCCTAACCCGTACGCTAACACTAACCCACGCCCTCACACGCACGCTCCCCCTAAAGCGTTGCCGTACCCTCACCTGGACCCTAAACCGTCCCCGTCCCCTAACCCTAACCCTAGCCCGAACCCTAACCCTAACCCTTCCCCGAAGCCTGACCCTCACCCGTCCCCTAATCCTAACCCGTACGCTAACACTAACCCGCGCCCTCACACACACGCTCCCCCTAAAGCGTTTCCGTACCCTCACCTGGACCCTAAACCTTCCCCGTCGCCTAACCCTAACCCTTGCCCGAACCCTAACCCTAACACTTCCCCGAAGCCTGACCCTCACCCGTCCCCTAATCCTAACCCGTACGCTAACACTAACCCGCGCCCTCACACGCACGCTCCCCCTAAAGCGTTGCCGTACCCTCACCTGGACCCTAAACCGTCCCCGTCCCCTAACCCTAACGCTAGCCCGATCCCTAACCCTAACCCTTCCCAGAAGCCTGACCGTCACCCGTCCCCTAATCCTAACCCGTACGCTAACACTAACCCACGCCCTCACACGCACGCTCCCCCTAAAGCGTTGCCGTACCCTCACCTGGACCCTAAACCGTCCCCGTCCCCTAACCCTAACCCTAGCCCGAACCCTAACCCTAACCCTTCCCCGAAGCCTGACCCTCACCCGTCCCCTAATCCTAAGCCGTACGCTAACACTAACCCGCGCCCTCACACGCACGCTCCCCCTAAAGCGTTGCCGTACCCTCACCTGGACCCTAAACCGTCCCCGTCCCCTAACCCTAACCCTAGCCCGATCACTAACCCTAACCCTTCCCCGAGGCCTGACCCTCACCCGTCCCCTAATCCTAACCCGTACGCTAACACTAACCCGCGCCCTCACACGCACGCTCCCCCTAAAGCATTGCCGTACCCTCACCGGAACCCTAAACCGTCCCCGTGCCCTAAACCTAACCCTAGCCCGAACCCTAACCCTAACACTTCCCCGAAGCCTGACGCTCACCCGTCCCCTAATCCTAACCCGTACGCTAACACTAACCCACGCCCTCACACGCACGCTCCCCCTAAAGCGTTGCCGTACCCTCACCTGGACCCTAAACCGTCCGCGTCCCCTAACCCTAACCCTAGCCCGAACCCTAACCCTAACCCTTCCCCGAAGCCTGACACTCACCCGTCCCCTAATCCTAACCCGTACGCTAACACTAACCCGCGCCCTCACACGCACGGTCCCCCTAAAGCTTTGCCGTACCCTCACCTAGATCCTAAACCGTCCCCGTCCCCTAACCCTAACCCTAGCCCCAACCCTAATCCTAACCCTTCCCCGAAGCCTGACCCTCACCCGTCCCCTAATCCTAACCCGCACGCTAACACTAACCCGCGCCCTCACACACACGCTCCACCTAAAGCGTTGCCATACCCTCACCTGGACCCTAAACCGTCCCCGTCCCCTAACCCTAACCCTAGCCCCAACCCTATCCCTAACCCTTCCCCGAAGCCTGACCCTCACCCGTCCCCTAATCCTAACCCGTACGCTAACACTAACCCACGCCCTCACACGCACGCTCCCCCTAAAGCGTTGCCATACCCTCACCTGGACCCTAAACCGTCCCCGTCCCCTAACCCTAACCCTAGCCCGAACCCTAACCCTAACCCTTCCCCGAAGCCTGACCCTCACCCGTCCCCTAATCCTAACCCGTACGCTAACACTAACCTGCGCCCTCACACGCACGCTCCCCCTAAAGCGTTGCCGTACCCTCACCTGGACCCTAAACTGTCCCCGTCCCCTAACTCTAACCCTAGCCCGAACCCTAACCCTAACCCTTCCCCGAAGCCTGACCCTCACCCGTCCCCTAATCCTAACCCGTACGCTAACACTAACCCGCGCCCTCACATGCACGCTCCCCCTAAAGCGTTGCCGTACCCTCACCTGGACCCTAAACCGTCCCCGTCCACTAACCCTAACCCTAGCCCGAACCCTAACCCTAACCCTTCCCCGAAGCCTGACCCTCACCCGTCCCCTAATCCTAACCCGTACGCTAACACTAACGCGCGCCCTCACACGCACGCTCCCCCTAAAGCGTTGCCGTACCCTCACCTGAACCCTAAACCGTCCCCGTCCCCTAACCCTAACCCTAGCCCGAACCCTAACCCTAACCCTTCCCCGAAGCCTGACGCTCACCCGTCCCCTAATCCTAACCCGTACGCTAACACTAACTCACGCCCTCACACGCACGCTCCCCCTAAAGCGTTGCCCTACCCTCACCTGGACCCTAAACCGTCCCCGTTCTCTAACCCTAACCCTAGCCCGAACACTAACCCTAACCCTTCCCCGAAGCCTGACCCTCACCCGTCCCCTAATCCTAACCCGTACGCTAACACTAACCCGCGCCCTCACACGCACGCTCCCCCTAAAGCGTTGCCGTACCCTCACCTGGACCCTAAACCGTCCCCGTCCCCTAACCCTAACCCTAGCCCGAACCCTAACCCTAACCCTTCCCCGAAGCCTGACCCTCACCCGTCCCCTAATCCTAACCCGTACGCTAACACTAACCCGCGCCCTCACACACACGCTCCCCCTAAAGCGTTGCCGTACCCTCACCTGGACCCTAAACCTTCCCCGTCGCCTAACCCTAACCCTTGCCCGAACCCTAACCCTAACACTTCCCCGAAGCCTGACCCTCACCCGTCCCCTAATCCTAACCCGTACGCTAACACTAACCCGCGCCCTCACACGCACGCTCCCCCTAAAGCGTTGCCGTACCCTCACCTGGACCCTAAACCGTCCCCGTCCCCTAACCCTAACCCTAGCCCGATCCCTAACCCTAACCCTTCCCCGAAGCCTGACCCTCACCCGTCCCCTAATCCTAACCCGTACGCTAACACTAACCCACGCCCTCACACGCACGCTCCCCCTAAAGCGTTGCCGTACCCTCACCTGGACCCTAAACCGTCCCCGTCCCCTAACCCTAAACCTAGCCCGAACCCTAACCCTAACCCTTCCCCGAAGCCTGACCCTCACCCGTCCCCTAATCCTAAGCCGTACGCTAACACTAACCCGCGCCCTCACACGCACGCTCCCCCTAAAGCGTTGCCGTACCCTCACCTGGACCCTAAACCGTCCCCGTCCCCTAACCCTAACCCTAGCCCGAACCCTAACCCTAACCCTTCCCCGAAGCCTGACCCTCACCCGTCCCCTAATCCTAACCCGTACGCTAACACTAACCCACGCCCTCACACGCACGCTCCCCCTAAAGCGTTGCCGTACCCTCACCTGGACCCTAAACCGTCCCCGTCCCCTAACCCTAACCCTAGCCCGAACCCTAACCCTAACCCTTCCCCGAAGCCTGACCCTCACCCGTCCCCTAATCCTAACCCGTACGCTAACACTAACCCGCGCCCTCACACGCACGCTCGCCCTAAAGCGTTGCCATACCCTCACCTGGACCCTAAACCGTCCCCGTCCCCTAACCCTAACCCTAGCCCGAACCCTAACCCTAACCCTTCCCCGAAGCCTACCCTCACCCGTCCCATAGTCCTAACCCGTACGCTAACACTAACCCACGCCCTCAAACGCACGCTCCCCCTAAAGCGTTGCCGTACCCTCACCTGGACCCTAAACCGTCCCCGTCCCCTAACCCTAACCCTAGCCCGAACCCTAACCCTAACCATTCCCCGAAGCCTGACCCTCACCCGTCCCATAATCCTAACCCGTACGCTAACACTAACCCGCGCCCTCACACGCACGCTCCCCCTAAAGCGTTGCCGTACCCTCACCTGGACCCTAAACCGTCCCCGTCCCCTAACCCTAACCCTAGCCCGAACCCTAACCCTAACCCTTCCCCGAAGCCTGACCCTCACCCGTCCCCTAATCCTAACCCGTACGCTAACACTAACCCGCACCCTCACACGCCCGCTCCCCCTAAAGCGTTGCCGTACCCTCACCTGGACCCTAAACCGTCCCCGTCCCCTAACCCTAACCCTAGCCCCAACCATAACCCTAACCCTTCCCCGAAGCCTGACCCTCACCTGTCCCCTAATCCTAACCCGTACGCTAACACTAACCCGCGCCCTCACACGCACGCTCCCCCTAAAGCGTTGCCGTACCCTTACCTGGACCCTAAACCGTCCCCGTCCCCTAACCCTAACCCTAGCCCGAACCCTAACCCTAACCCTTCCCCGAAGCCTGACCCTCACCCGTCCCCTAATCCTAACCCGTACGCTAACACTAACCCGCGCCCTCACACGCACGCTCCCCCTAAAGCATTGCCGTACCCTCACCGGAACCCTAAACCGTCCCCGTGCCCTAAACCTAACCCTAGCCCGAACCCTAACCCTAACACTTCCCCGAAGCCTGACGCTCACCCGTCCCCTAATCCTAACCCGTACGCTAACACTAACCCACGCCCTCACACGCACGCTCCCCCTAAAGCGTTGCCGTACCCTCACCTGGACCCTAAACCGTCCCCGTCCCCTAACCCTAACCCTAGCCCGAACCCTAACCCTAATCCTTCCCCTAAGCCTGACCCTCACCCGTCCCCTAATCCTAACCCGTACGCTAACACTAACCCACGCCCTCACACGCACGCTCCCCCTAAAGCGTTGCCGTACCCTCACCTGGACCCTAAACCGTCCCCGTCCCCTAGCCCTAACCCTAGCCCGAACCCTAACCCTAACCCTTCCCCGAAGCCTGACCCTCACCCGTCCCCTAATCCTAACCCGTACGCTAACACTAACCCACGCCCTCACACGCACGCTCCCCCTAAAGCGTTGCCATACCCTCACCTGGACCCTAAACCGTCCCCGTCCCCTAACCCTAACCCTAGCCCGAACCCTAACCCTAACCCTTCCCCGAAGCCTGACCCTCACCCGTCCCATAATCCTAACCCGTACGCTAACACTAACCCGCGCCCTCACACGCACGCTCACCCTACAGCGTTGCCATACCCTCACCTGGACCCTAAACCGTCCCCGTCCCCTAACCCTAACCCTAGCCCGAACCCTAACCCTAACCCTTCCCCGAAGCCTGACCCTCACCCGTCCCCTAATCCTAACCCGTACGCTAACACTAACCTGCGCCCTCACACGCACGCTCCCCCTAAAGCGTTGCCTTACCCTCACCTGGACCCTAAACCGTCCCCGTCCCCTAACTCTAACCCTAGCCCGAACCCTAACCCTAACCCTTCCCCGAAGCCTGACCCTCACCCGTCCCCTAATCCTAACCCGTACGCTAACAGTAACCCGCGCCCTCACACGCACGCTCCCCCTAAAGCGTTGCCGTACCCTCACCTGGACCCTAAACCGTCCCCGTCCCCTAACCCTAACCCTAGCCCGAACCCTAACCCTAACCCTTCCCCGAAGCCTGACCCTCACCCGTCCCCTAATCCTAACCCGTACGCTAACACTAACCCGCACCCTCTCACGCACGCTCCCCCTAAAGCGTTGCCGTACCCTCACCTGGACCCTAAACCGTCCCCGTCCCCTAACCCTAACCCTAGCCACAACCCTAACCCTAACCCTTCCCCGAAGCCTGACGCTCACCCGTCCCCTAATCCTAACCCGTACGCTAACACTAACCCACGCCCTCACACGCACGCTCCCCCTAAAGCGTTGCCGTACCCTCACCTGGACCCTAAACCGTCCCCGTCCTCTAACCCTAACCCTAGCCCGAACCCTAACCCTAACCCTTCCCCGAAGCCTGACCCTCACCCGTCCCCTAATCCTAACCCGTACGCTAACACTAACCCACGCCCTCACACGCACGCTCCCCCTAAAGCGTTGCCGTACCCTCACCTGGACCCTAAACCGTCCCCGTCCCCTAACCCTAACCCTAGCCCGAACCCTAACCCTAACCCTTCCCCGAAGCCTGACCCTCACCCGTCCCCTAATCCTAACCCGTATGCTAACACTAACCCGCGCCCTCACACACACGCTCCCCCTAAAGCGTTTCCGTACCCTCACCTGGACCCTAAACCTTCCCCGTCGCCTAACCCTAACCCTTGCCCGAACCCTAACCCTAACACTTCCCCGAAGCCTGACCCTCACCCGTCCCCTAATCCTAACCCGTACGCTAACACTAACCCGCGCCCTCACACGCACGCTCCCCCTAAAGCGTTGCCGTACCCTCACCTGGACCCTAAACCGTCCCCGTCCCCTAACCCTAACGCTAGCCCGATCCCTAACCCTAACCCTTCCCCGAAGCCTGACCCTCACCCGTCCCCTAATCCTAACCCGTACGCTAACACTAACCCACGCCCTCACACGCACGCTCCCCCTAAAGCGTTGCCGTACCCTCACCTGGACCCTAAACTGTCCCCGTCCCCTAACCCTAACCCTAGCCCGAACCCTAACCCTAACCCTTCCCCGAAGCCTGACCCTCACCCGTCCCCTAATCCTAAGCCGTACGCTAACACTAACCCGCGCCCTCACACGCACGCTCCCCCTAAAGCGTTGCCGTACCCTCACCTGGACCCTAAACCGTCCCCGTCCCCTAACCCTAACCCTAGCCCGATCCCTAACCCTAACCCTTCCCCGAAGCCTGACCCTCACCCGTCCCCTAATCCTAACCCGTACGCTAACACTAACCCGCGCCCTCACACGCACGCTCCCCCTAAAGCATTGCCGTACCCTCACCGGAACCCTAAACCGTCCCCGTGCCCTAAACCTAACCCTAGCCCGAACCCTAACCCTAACACTTCCCCGAAGCCTGACGCTCACCCGTCCCCTAATCCTAACCCGTACGCTAACACTAACCCACGCCCTCACACGCACGCTCCCCCTAAAGCGTTGCCGTACCCTCACCTGGACCCTAAACCGTCCGCGTCCCCTAACCCTAACCCTAGCCCGAACCCTAACCCTAACCCTTCCCCGAAGCCTGACACTCACCCGTCCCCTAATCCTAACCCGTACGCTAACACTAACCCGCGCCCTCACACGCACGCTCCCCCTAAAACGTTGCCGTACCCTCACCTGGATCCAAAACCGTCCCCGTCCCCTAACCCTAACCCTAGCCCGAACCCTAACCCTAACCCATCCCCAAAGCCTGACCCTCACCCGTCCCATAATCCTAACCCGTACGCTAACACTAACCCGCGCCCTCACACGCACGCTCCCCCTAAAGCGTTGCCGTACCCTCACCTGGACCCTAAACCGTCCCCGTCCCCTAACCCTAACCCTAGCCCGAACCCTAACCCTAACCCTTCCCCGAAGCCTGACCCTCACCCGTCCCCTAATCCTAACCCGCACGCTAACACTAACCCGCGCCCTCACACGCACCCTCCCCCTAAACCGTTGCCGTACCCTCACCTGGACCCTAAACCGTCCCCGTCCCCTAACCCTAACCCTAGCCCGAACCCTAACCCTAACCCTTCCCCGAAGCCTGACCCTCACCCTTCCCCTAATCCTAACCCGTACGCTAACACTAACCCACGCCCTCACACGCACGCTCCCCCTAAAGCATTGCCGTACCCTCACCTGGACCCTAAACCGTCCCCGTCCCCTAACCCTAACCCTAGCCCGAACCCTAACCCTAACACTTCCCCGAAGCCTGACGCTCACCCATCCCCTAATCCTAACCCGTACGCTAACACTAACCCACGCCCTCACACGCACACTCCCCCTAAAGCGTTGCCGTACCCTCACCTGGACCCTAAACCGTCCCCGTCCCCTAACCCTAACCCTAGCCCGAACCCTAACCCTAATCCTTTCCCTAAGCCTGACCCTCACCCGTCCCCTAATCCTAACCCGTACGCTAACACTAACCCGCACCCTCAGACGCACGCTCACCCTAAAGCGTTGCCGTACCCTCACCTGGACCCTAAACCGTCCGCGTCCCCTAACCCTAACCCTAGCCCGAACCCTAACCCTAACCCTTCCCCGAGGCCTGACACTCAGCCGTCCCCTAATCCTAACCCGTACGCTAACACTAACCCGCGCCCTCACACGCACGGTCCCCCTAAAGCGTTGCCGTACCCTCACCTAGACCCTAAACCGTCCCCGTCCCCTAACCCTAACCCTAGCCCCAACCCTAAACCTAACCCTTCCCCGAAGCCTGACCCTCACCCGTCCCCTAATCCTAACCCGTACGCTAACACTAACCCGCGCCCTCACACGCACGCTCCCCCTAAAGCGTTGCCGTACCCTTACCTGGACCCTAAACCGTCCCCGTCCCCTAACCCTAACCCTAGCCCGATCCCTAACCCTAACCCTTCCCCGAAGCCTGACCCTCACCAGTCCCATAATCCTAACCCGTACGCTAACACTAACCCACGCCCTCACACGCACGCTCCCCCTAAAGCGTTGCCGTACCCTCACCTGGACCCTAAACCGTCCCCGTCCCCTAACCCTAACCCTAGCCCCAACCCTAATCCTAACCCTTCCCCGAAGCCTGACCCTCACCCGTCCCATAATCCTAACCCGCACGCTAACACTAACCCGCGCCCTCACACACACGCTCCACCTAAAGCGTTGCCATACCCTCACCTGGACCCTAAACCGTCCCCGTCCCCTAACCCTAACCCTAGCCCCAACCCTAACCCTAACCCTTCCCCGAAGCCTGACCCTCACCCGTCCCCTAATCCTAACCCGTACGCTAACACTAACCCACGCCCTCACACGCACGCTCCCCCTAAAGCGTTGCCGTACCCTCACCTGGACCCTAAACCGTCCCCGTCCCCTAACCCTAACGCTAGCCCGATCCCTAACCCTAACCCTTCCCAGAAGCCTGACCGTCACCCGTCCCCTAATCCTAACCCGTACGCTAACACTAACCCACGCCCTCACACGCACGCTCCCCCTAAAGCGTTGCCGTACCCTCACCTGGACCCTAAACCGTCCCCGTCCCCTAACCCTAACCCTAGCCCGAACCCTAACCCTAACCCTTCCCCGAAGCCTGACCCTCACCCGTCCCCTAATCCTAAGCCGTACGCTAACACTAACCCGCGCCCTCACACGCACGCTCCCCCTAAAGCGTTGCCGTACCCTCACCTGGACCCTAAACCGTCCCCGTCCCCTAACCCTAACCCTAGCCCGATCCCTAACCCTAACCCTTCCCCGAAGCCTGACCCTCACCCGTCCCCTAATCCTAACCCGTACGCTAACACTAACCCGCGCCCTCACACGCACGCTCCCCCTAAAGCATTGCCGTACCCTCACCGGAACCCTAAACCGTCCCCGTGCCCTAAACCTAACCCTAGCCCGAACCCTAACCCTAACACTTCCCCGAAGCCTGACGCTCACCCGTCCCCTAATCCTAACCCGTACGCTAACACTAACCCACGCCCTCACACGCACGCTCCCCCTAAAGCGTTGCCGTACCCTCACCTGGACCCTAAACCGTCCGCGTCCCCTAACCCTAACCCTAGCCCGAACCCTAACCCTAACCCTTCCCCGAAGCCTGACACTCACCCGTCCCCTAATCCTAACCCGTACGCTAACACTAACCCGCGCCCTCACACGCACGGTCCCCCTAAAGCTTTGCCGTACCCTCACCTAGATCCTAAACCGTCCCCGTGCCCTAACCCTAACCCTAGCCCCAACCCTAATCCTAACCCTTCCCCGAAGCCTGACCCTCACCCGTCCCCTAATCCTAACCCGCACGCTAACACTAACCCGCGCCCTCACACACACGCTCCACCTAAAGCGTTGCCATACCCTCACCTGGACCCTAAACCGTCCCCGTCCCCTAACCCTAACCCTAGCCCCAACCCTATCCCTAACCCTTCCCCGAAGCCTGACCCTCACCCGTCCCCTAATCCTAACCCGTACGCTAACACTAACCCACGCCCTCACACGCACGCTCCCCCTAAAGCGTTGCCATACCCTCACCTGGACCCTAAACCGTCCCCGTCCCCTAACCCTAACCCTAGCCCGAACCCTAACCCTAACCCTTCCCCGAAGCCTGACCCTCACCCGTCCCCTAATCCTAACCCGTACGCTAACACTAACCTGCGCCCTCACACGCACGCTCCCCCTAAAGCGTTGCCGTACCCTCACCTGGACCCTAAACCGTCCCCGTCCCCTAACTCTAACCCTAGCCCGAACCCTAACCCTAACCCTTCCCCGAAGCCTGACCCTCACCCGTCCCCTAATCCTAACCCGTACGCTAACACTAACCCGCGCCCTCACATGCACGCTCCCCCTAAAGCGTTGCCGTACCCTCACCTGGACCCTAAACCGTCCCCGTCCACTAACCCTAACCCTAGCCCGAACCCTAACCCTAACCCTTCCCCGAAGCCTGACCCTCACCCGTCCCCTAATCCTAACCCGTACGCTAACACTAACGCGCGCCCTCACACGCACGCTCCCCCTAAAGCGTTGCCGTACCCTCACCTGAACCCTAAACCGTCCCCGTCCCCTAACCCTAACCCTAGCCCGAACCCTAACCCTAACCCTTCCCCGAAGCCTGACGCTCACCCGTCCCCTAATCCTAACCCGTACGCTAACACTAACTCACGCCCTCACACGCACGCTCCCCCTAAAGCGTTGCCCTACCCTCACCTGGACCCTAAACCGTCCCCGTTCTCTAACCCTAACCCTAGCCCGAACACTAACCCTAACCCTTCCCCGAAGCCTGACCCTCACCCGTCCCCTAATCCTAACCCGTACGCTAACACTAACCCGCGCCCTCACACGCACGCTCCCCCTAAAGCGTTGCCGTACCCTCACCTGGACCCTAAACCGTCCCCGTCCCCTAACCCTAACCCTAGCCCGAACCCTAACCCTAACCCTTCCCCGAAGCCTGACCCTCACCCGTCCCCTAATCCTAACCCGTACGCTAACACTAACCCGCGCCCTCACACACACGCTCCCCCTAAAGCGTTGCCGTACCCTCACCTGGACCCTAAACCTTCCCCGTCGCCTAACCCTAACCCTTGCCCGAACCCTAACCCTAACACTTCCCCGAAGCCTGACCCTCACCCGTCCCCTAATCCTAACCCGTACGCTAACACTAACCCGCGCCCTCACACGCACGCTCCCCCTAAAGCGTTGCCGTACCCTCACCTGGACCCTAAACCGTCCCCGTCCCCTAACCCTAACCCTAGCCCGATCCCTAACCCTAACCCTTCCCCGAAGCCTGACCCTCACCCGTCCCCTAATCCTAACCCGTACGCTAACACTAACCCACGCCCTCACACGCACGCTCCCCCTAAAGCGTTGCCGTACCCTCACCTGGACCCTAAACCGTCCCCGTCCCCTAACCCTAAACCTAGCCCGAACCCTAACCCTAACCCTTCCCCGAAGCCTGACCCTCACCCGTCCCCTAATCCTAAGCCGTACGCTAACACTAACCCGCGCCCTCACACGCACGCTCCCCCTAAAGCGTTGCCGTACCCTCACCTGGACCCTAAACCGTCCCCGTCCCCTAACCCTAACCCTAGCCCGAACCCTAACCCTAACCCTTCCCCGAAGCCTGACCCTCACCCGTCCCCTAATCCTAACCCGTACGCTAACACTAACCCACGCCCTCACACGCACGCTCCCCCTAAAGCGTTGCCGTACCCTCACCTGGACCCTAAACCGTCCCCGTCCCCTAACCCTAACCCTAGCCCGAACCCTAACCCTAACCCTTCCCCGAAGCCTGACCCTCACCCGTCCCCTAATCCTAACCCGTACGCTAACACTAACCCGCGCCCTCACACGCACGCTCGCCCTAAAGCGTTGCCGTACCCTCACCTGGACCCTAAACCGTCCCCGTCCCCTAACCCTAACCCTAGCCCGAACCCTAACCCTAACCCTTCCCCGAAGCCTACCCTCACCCGTCCCATAGTCCTAACCCGTACGCTAACACTAACCCACGCCCTCAAACGCACGCTCCCCCTAAAGCGTTGCCGTACCCTCACCTGGACCCTAAACCGTCCCCGTCCCCTAACCCTAACCCTAGCCCGAACCCTAACCCTAACCATTCCCCGAAGCCTGACCCTCACCCGTCCCATAATCCTAACCCGTACGCTAACACTAACCCGCGCCCTCACACGCACGCTCCCCCTAAAGCGTTGCCGTACCCTCACCTGGACCCTAAACCGTCCCCGTCCCCTAACCCTAACCCTAGCCCGAACCCTAACCCTAACCCTTCCCCGAAGCCTGACCCTCACCCGTCCCCTAATCCTAACCCGTACGCTAACACTAACCCGCACCCTCACACGCCCGCTCCCCCTAAAGCGTTGCCGTACCCTCACCTGGACCCTAAACCGTCCCCGTCCCCTAACCCTAACCCTAGCCCCAACCATAACCCTAACCCTTCCCCGAAGCCTGACCCTCACCTGTCCCCTAATCCTAACCCGTACGCTAACACTAACCCGCGCCCTCACACGCACGCTCCCGCTAAAGCGTTGCCGTACCCTTACCTGGACCCTAAACCGTCCCCGTCCCCTAACCCTAACCCTAGCCCGATCCCTAACCCTAACCCTTCCCCGAAGCCTGACCCTCACCAGTCCCATAATCCTAACCCGTACGCTAACACTAACCCACGCCCTCACACGCACGCTCCCCCTAAAGCGTTGCCGTACCCTCACCTGGACCCTAAACCGTCCCCGTCCCCTAACCCTAACCCTAGCCCGAACCCTAAACCTAACCATTCCCCGAAGCCTGACCCTCTCCCGTCCCCTAATCCTAACCCGTACGCTAACACTAACCCGCGCCCTCACACGCACGCTCCCCCTAAAGCGTTGCCGTACCCTCACCTGGACCCTAAACCGTCCCCGTCCCCTAACCCTAACCCTAGCCCGAACCCTAACCCTAACCCTTCCCCGAAGCCTGACCCTCACCCGTCCCCTAATCCTAACCCGTACGCTAACACTAACCCGCGCCCTCACACGCACGCTCCCCCTAAAGCGTTGCCGTACCCTCACCTGGACCCTAAACCGTCCCCGTCCCCTAACCCTAACCCTAGCCCGAACCCTAACCCTAACCCTTCCCCGAAGCCTGACCCTCACACGTCCCCTAATCCTAACCAGTACGCTAACACTAACGCACGCCCTCACACGCACGCTTCCCCTAAAGCGTTGCCGTACCCTCACCTGGACCCTAAACCGTCCCCGTCCCCTAACCCTAACCCTAGCCCGAACCCTAACCCTAACCCTTCCCAGAAGCCAGACCCTCACCCGTCCCCTAATCCTAACCCGTATGCTAACACTAACCCACTCCCTCACACGCATGCTCCCCCTAAAGCGTTGCCGTACCCTCACCTGGACCCTAAACCGTCCCCGTCCCCTAACCCTAACCCTAGCCCGAACCCTAACCCTAACCCTTCCCCGAAGCCTGACCCTCACCCGTCCCCTAATCCTAACCCGTACGCTAACACTAACCCGCGCCCTCACACGCACGCTCCCCCTAAAGCGTTGCCGTACCCTCACCTGGACCCTAAACCTTCCCCGTCTCCTAACCCTAACCCTTGCCCGAACCCTAACCCTAACCCTTCCCCGAAGCCTGACCCTCACCCGTCCCCTAATCCTAACCCGTACGCTAACACTAACCCGCGCCCTCACACGCACGCTCCCCCTAAAGCGTTGCCGTACCCTCACCTGGACCCTAAACCGTCCCCGTCCCCTAACCCTAACCCTAGCCCGATCCCTAACCCTAACCCTTCCCCGAAGCCTGACCCTCACCCGTCCCCTAATCCTAACCCGTACGCTAACACTAACCCACGCCCTCAGACGCACGCTCCCCCTAAAGCGTTGCCGTACCCTCACCTGGACCCTAAACCGTCCCCGTCCCCTAACCCTAACCCTGCCCGAACCCTAACCCTAACCCTTCCCCGAAGCCTGACCCTCACCCGTACCCTAATCCTAAGCCGTACGCTAACACTAACCCGCGCCCTCACACGCACGCTCCCCCTAAAGCGTTGCCGTACCCTCACCTGGACCCTAAACCGTCCCCGTCCCCTAACCCTAACCCTAGCCCGAACCCTAACCCTAACCCTTCCCCGAAGTCTGACCCTCACCCTTCCCCTAATCCTAACCCGTACGCTAACACTAACCCGCGCCCTCACACGCACGCTCCCCCTAAAGCGTTGCCGTACCCTCACCTGGACCCTAAACCGTCCCCGTCCCCTAACCCTAACCCTAGCCCGAACCCTAACCCTAACACTTCCCCGAAGCCTGACCCTCACCCGTCCCCTAATCCTAACCCGTACGCTAACACTAACCCGCGCCCTCACACGCACGCTCCCCCTAAAGCGTTGCCGTACCCTCACCTGGACCCTAAACCGTCCCCGTCCCCTAACCCTAACCCTAGCCCGATCCCTAACCCTAACCCTTCCCCGAAGCCTGACGCTCACCCGTCCCCTAATCCTAACCCGTACGCTAACACTAACCCACGCCCTCACACGCACGCTCCCCCTAAAGCGTTGCCGTACCCTCACCTGGACCCTAAACCGTCCCCGTCCCCTAACCCTAACCCTAGCCCGAACCCTAACCCTAATCATTCCCCGAAGCCTGACCCTCACCCGTCCCCTAATCCTAACCCGTACGCTAACACTAACCCGCGCCCTCACACGCACGCTCCCCCTAAACCGTTGCCGTACCCTCACCTGGACCCTAAACCGTCCCCGTCCCCTAACCCTAACCCTAGCCCGAACCCTAACCCTAACCCTTCCCCGAAGCCTGACCCTCACCCGTCCCCTAATCCTAACCCGTACGCTAACACTAACCCGCACCCTCACACACACGCTCCCCCTAAAGCGTTGCCGTACCCTCACCTGGACCCTAAACCGTCCCCGTCCCCTAACCCTAACCCTAGCCCGAACCCTAACCCTAACCCTTCCCCGAAGCCTGAGCCTCACCCGTCCCCTAATCCTAACCCGTACGCTAACACTAACCCACGCCCTCACACGCACGCTCGCCCTAAAGCGTTGCCGTACCCTCACCTGGACCCTAAACCGTCCCCGTCCCCTAACCCTAACCCTAGCCCGAACCCTAACCCTAACCCTTCCCCGAAGCCTGACCCTCACCCGTCCCCTAATCCTAACCCGTACGCTAACACTAACCCACGCCCTCACATGCACGCTCCCCCTAAAGAGTTGCCGTACCCTCACCTGGACCGTAAACCGTCCCCGTCCCCTAACCCTAACCCTAGCCCGAACCCTAACCCTAAACCTTCCCCGAAGCCTGACCCTCACCCGTCCCCTAATCCTAACCCGTACGCTAACACTAACCCGCGCCCTCACACGCACGCTCCCCCAAAAGCGTTGCCGTACCCTCACCTGGACCCTAAACCTTCCCCGTCCCCTAACCCTAACCCTTGCCCGAACCCTAACCCTAACCCTTCCCCGAAGCCTGACCCTCACCCGTCCCCTAATCCTAACCCGTACGCTAACACTAACCCGCGCCCTCACACGCACGCTCCCCCTAAAGCGTTGCCGTACCCTCACCTGGACCCTAAACCGTCCCCGTCCCCTAACCCGAACCCTAGCCCGATCCCTAACCCTAACCCTTCCCCGAAGCCTGACCCTCACCCGTCCCCTAATCCTAACCCGTACGCTAACACTAACCCACGCCCTCAGACGCACGCTCCCCCTAAAGCGTTGCCGTACCCTCACCTGGACCCTAAACCGTCCCCGTCCCCTAACCCTAACCCTAGCCCGAACCCTAACCCTAACCCTTCCCCGAAGCCTGACCCTCACCCGTACCCTAATCCTAAGCCGTACGCTAACACTAACCCGCGCCCTCACACGCACGCTCCCCCTAAAGCGTTGCCGTACCCTCACCTGGACCCTAAACCGTCCCCGTCCCCTAACCCTAACCCTAGCCCGAACCCTAACCCTAACCCTTCCCCGAAGTCTGACCCTCACCCTTCCCCTAATCCTAACCCGTACGCTAACACTAACCCGCGCCCTCACACGCACGCTCCCCCTAAAGCGTTGCCGTACCCTCACCTGGACCCTAAACCGTCCCCGTCCCCTAACCCTAACCCTAGCCCGAACCCTAACCCTAACACTTCCCCGAAGCCTGACCCTCACCCGTCCCCTAATCCTAACCCGTACGCTAACACTAACCCGCGCCCTCACACGCATGCTCCCCCTAAAGCGTTGCCGTACCCTCACCTGGACCCTAAACCGTCCCCGTCCCCTAACCCTAACCCTAGCCCGAACCCTAACCCTAACCCTTCCCCGAAGTCTGACCCTCACCTGTCCCCTAATCCTAACCCGTACGCTAACACTAACCCGCGCCCTCACACGCACGCTCCCCCTAAAGCGTTGCCGTACCCTCACCTGGACCCTAAACCGTCCCCGTCCCCTAACCCTAGCCCGAACCCTAACCCTAACCCTTCCCCGAAGCCTGACCCTCACCCGTCCCCTAATCCTAACCCGTACGCTAACACTAACCCGCGCCCTCACACGCACGCTCCCCCTAAACCGTTGCCGTACCCTCACCTGGACCCTAAACCGTCCCCGTCCCCTAACCCTAACCCTAGCCCGAACCCTAACCCTAACCCTTCCCCGAAGCCTGACCCTCACCCGTCCCCTAATCCTAACCCGAACGCTAACACTAACCCACGCCCTCACACGCACGCTCCCCCTAAAGCGTTGCCGTACCCTCACCTGGACCCTAAACCGTCCCCGTCCCCTAACCCTAACCCTAGCCCGAACCCTAACCCTAACCCTTCCCCGAAGTCTGACCCTCACCCTTCCCCTAATCCTAACCCGTACGCTAACACTAACCCGCGCCCTCACACGCACGCTCCCCCTAAAGCGTTGCCGTACCCTCACCTGGACCCTAAACCGTCCCCGTCCCCTAACCCTAACCCTAGCCCGAACCCTAACCCTAACACTTCCCCGAAGCCTGACCCTCACCCGTCCCCTAATCCTAACCCGTACGCTAACACTAACCCGCGCCCTCACACGCACGCTCCCCCTAAAGCGTTGCCGTACCCTCACCTGGACCCTAAACCGTCCCCGTCCCCTAACCCTAACCCTAGCCCGATCCCTAACCCTATCCCTTCCCCGAAGCCTGACGCTCACCCGTCCCCTAATCCTAACCCGTACGCTAACACTAACCCACGCCCTCACACGCACGCTCCCCCTAAAGCGTTGCCGTACCCTCACCTGGACCCTAAACCGTCCCCGTCCCCTAACCCTAACCCTAGCCCGAACCCTAACCCTAATCATTCCCCGAAGCCTGACCCTCACCCGTCCCCTAATCCTAACCCGTACGCTAACACTAACCCGCGCCCTCACACGCACGCTCCCCCTAAACCGTTGCCGTACCCTCACCTGGACCCTAAACCGTCCCCGTCCCCTAACCCTAACCCTAGCCCGAACCCTAACCCTAACCCTTCCCCGAAGCCTGACCCTCACCCGTCCCCTAATCCTAACCCGTACGCTAACACTAACCCGCGCCCTCACACACACGCTCCCCCTAAAGCGTTGCCGTACCCTCACCTGGACCCTAAACCGTCCCCGTCCCCTAACCCTAACCCTAGCCCGAACCCTAACCCTAACCCTTCCCCGAAGCCTGAGCCTCACCCGTCCCCTAATCCTAACCCGTACGCTAACACTAACCCACGCCCTCACACGCACGCTCGCCCTAAAGCGTTGCCGTACCCTCACCTGGACCCTAAACCGTCCCCGTCCCCTAACCCTAACCCTAGCCCGAACCCTAACCCTAAACCTTCCCCGAAGCCTGACCCTCACCCGTCCCCTAATCCTAACCCGTACGCTAACACTAACCCACGCCCTCACATGCACGCTCCCCCTAAAGAGTTGCCGTACCCTCACCTGGACCGTAAACCGTCCCCGTCCCCTAACCCTAACCCTAGCCCGAACCCTAACCCTAACCCTTCCCCGAAGCCTGACCCTCACCCGTCCCCTAATCCTAACCCGTACGCTAACACTAACCCGCGCCCTCACACGCACGCTCCCCCTAAAGCGTTGCCGTACCCTCACCTGGACCCTAAACCTTCCCCGTCCCCTAACCCTAACCCTTGCCCGAACCCTAACCCTAACCCTTCCCCGAAGCCTGACCCTCACCCGTCCCCTAATCCTAACCCGTACGCTAACACTAACCCGCGCCCTCACACGCACGCTCCCCCTAAAGCGTTGCCGTACCCTCACCTGGACCCTAAACCGACCCCGTCCCCTAACCCTAACCCTAGCCCGAACCCTAACCCTAACCCTTCCCCGAAGCCTGACCCTCACCCGTCCCCTAATCCTAACCCGTACGCTAACACTAACCCACGCCCTCACACGCACGCTCCCCCTAAAGCGTTGCCGTACCCTCACCTGGACCCTAAACCGTCCCCGTCCCCTAACCCTAACCCTAGCCCGAACCCTAACCCTAACCCTTCCCCGAAGCCTGACCCTCACCCGTCCCCTAATCCTAAGCCGTACGCTAACACTAACCCGCGCCCTCACACGCACGCTCCCCCTAAAGCGTTGCCGTACCCTCACCTGGACCCTAAACCGTCCCCGTCCCCTAACCCTAACCCTAGCCCGAACCCTAACCCTAACCCTTCCCCGAAGTCTGACCCTCACCTGTCCCCTAATCCTAACCCGTACGCTAACACTAACCCGCGCCCTCACACGCACGCTCCCCCTAAAGCGTTGCCGTACCCTCACCTGGACCCTAAACCGTCCCCGTCCCCTAACCCTAGCCCGAACCCTAACCCTAACCCTTCCCCGAAGCCTGACCCTCACCCGTCCCCTAATCCTAACCCGTACGCTAACACTAACCCACGCCCTCACACGCACGCTCCCCCTAAACCGTTGCCGTACCCTCACCTGGACCCTAAACCGTCCCCGTCCCCTAACCCTAACCCTAGCCCGAACCCTAACCCTAACCCTTCCCCGAAGCCTGACCCTCACCCGTCCCCTAATCCTAACCCGTACGCTAACACTAACCCGCGCCCTCACACACACGCTCCCCCTAAAGCGTTGCCGTACCCTCACCTGGACCCTAAACCATCCCCGTACCCTAACCCTAACCCTAGCCCGAACCCTAACCCTAACCCTTCCCCGAAGTCTGACCCTCACCCGTACCCTAATCCTAACCCGTACGCTAACACTAACCCGCGCCCTCACACGCACGCTCCCCCTAAAGCGTTGCCGTACCCTCACCTGGAACCTAAACCGTCCCCGTCCCCTAACCCTAACCCTAGCCCGAACCCTAACCCTAACCCTTCCGCGAAGCCTGACCCTCAACCGTCCCCTAATCCTAACCCGTACGCTAACACTAACCCGCGTCCTCACACCCACGCTCCCCCTAAAGCGTTGCCGTACCCTCACCTGGACCCTAAACCGTCCCCGTCCCCTAACCCTAACCCTAGCCCGAACCCTAACCCTAACTCTTCCCCGAAGCATGACCCTCACCCGTCCCCTAATCCTAACCCGTACGCTAACACTAACCCGCGCCCTCACACGCACGCTCCCCCTAAACCATTGCCGTACCCTCACCTGGACCCTAAACCGTCCCCTTCCCCTAACCCTAACCCTAGCCCGAACCCTAACCCTAACCCTTCCCCGAAGCCTGACCCTCACCCGTCCCCTAATCCTAACCCGTACGTTAACACTAACCCGCGCCCTCAAACCCACGCTCCCCCTAAAGCGTTGCCGTACCGTCACCTGGACCCTAAACCGTCCCCGTCCCCTAACCCTAACCCAAGCCCGAACCCTAACCCTAACCCTTCCCCGAAGCCTGACCCTCACCCGTCCCCTAATCCTAACCCGTACGCTAACACTAACCCGCGCCCTCACACGCACGCTCCCCCTAAAGCGTTACCGTACCCTCACCTGGACCCTAAACCGTCCCCGTCCCCTAACCCTAACCCTAGCCCAAACCCTAACCCTAACCCTTCCCCGAAGCCTGACCCTCACCCGTCCCATAGTCCTAACCCGTACGCTAACACTAACCCACGCCCTCAAACGCACGCTCCCCCTAAAGCGTTGCCGTACCCTCACCTGGACCCTAAACCGTCCCCGTCCCCTAACCCTAACCCTAGCCCGAACCCTAACCCTAACCATTCCCCGAAGCCTGACCCTCACCCGTCCCCTAATCCTAACCCGTACGCTAACACTAACCCGCACCCTCACACGCACGCTCCCCCTAAAACGTTGCCGTACCCTCACCTGGATCCAAAACCGTCCCCGTCCCCTAACCCTAACCCTAGCCCGAACCCTAACCCTAACCCTTCCCCAAAGCCTGACCCTCACCCGTCCCATAATCCTAACCCGTACGCTAACACTAACCCGCGCCCTCACACGCACGCTCCCCCTAAAGCGTTGCCGTACCCTCACCTGGACCCTAAACCGTCCCCGTCCCCTAACCCTAACCCTAGCCCGAACCCTAACCCTAACCCTTCCCCGAAGCCTGACCCTCACCCGTCCCCTAATCCTAACCCGCACGCTAACACTAACCCGCGCCCTCACACGCACCCTCCCCCTAAACCGTTGCCGTACCCTCACCTGGACCCTAAACCGTCCCCGTCCCCTAACCCTAACCCTAGCCCGAACCCTAACCCTAACCCTTCCCCGAAGCCTGACCCTCACCCTTCCCCTAATCCTAACCCGTACGCTAACACTAACCCACGCCCTCACACGCACGCTCCCCCTAAAGCGTTGCCGTACGCTCACCTGGACCCTAAACCGTCCCCGTCCCCTAACCCTAACCCTAGCCCGAACCCTAACCCTAATCCTTCCCCGAAGCCTGACCCTCACCCGTCCCCTAATCCTAACCCGTACGCTAACACTAACCCGCGCCCTCACACGCAAGCTCACCCTACAGCGTTGCCATACCCTCACCTGGAACCTAAACCGTCCCCGTCCCCTAACCCTAACCCTAGCCCGAACCCTAACCCTAACCCTTCCCCGAAGCCTGACCCTCACCCGTCCCCTAATCCTAACCCGTACGCTAACACTAACCCACGCCCTCACACGCACGCTCCCCCTAAAGCGTTGCCGTACCCTCACCTGGACCCTAAACCGTCCCCGTCCCCTAACCCTAACCCTAGCCCGAACCCTAACCCTAACACTTCCCCGAAGCCTGACGCTCACCCGTCCCCTAATCCTAACCCGTACGCTAACACTAACCCACGCCCTCACACGCACGCTCCCCCTAAAGCGTTGCCGTACCCTCACCTGGACCCTAAACCGTCCCCGTCCCCTAACCCTAACCCTAGCCCGAACCCTAACCCTAATCCTTTCCCTAAGCCTGACCCTCACCCGTCCCCTAATCCTAACCCGTACGCTAACACTAACCCGCACCCTCAGACGCACGCTCACCCTAAAGCGTTGCCGTACCCTCACCTGGACCCTAAACCGTCCGCGTCCCCTAACCCTAACCCTAGCCCGAACCCTAACCCTAACCCTTTCCCGAGGTCTGACACTCAGCCGTCCCCTAATCCTAACCCGTACGCTAACACTAACCCGCGCCCTCACACGCACGGTCCCCCTAAAGCGTTGCCGTACCCTCACCTAGACCCTAAACCGTCCCCGTCCCCTAACCCTAACCCTAGCCCCAACCCTAAACCTAACCCTTCCCCGAAGCCTGACCCTCACCCGTCCCCTAATCCTAACCCGTACGCTAACACTAACCCGCGCCCTCACACGCACGCTCCCCCTAAAGCGTTTCCGTACCCTTACCTGGACCCTAAACCGTCCCCGTCCCCTAACCCTAACCCTAGCCCGATCCCTAACCCTAACCCTTCCTCGAAGCCTGACCCTCACCAGTCCCATAATCCTAACCCGTACGCTAACACTAACCCACGCCCTCACACGCACGCTCCCCCTAAAGCGTTGCCGTACCCTCACCTGGACCCTAAACCGTCCCCGTCCCCTAACCCTAACCCTAGCCCGAACCCTAACCCTAACCATTCCCCGAAGCCTGACCCTCACCCGTCCCATAATCCTAACCCGTACGCTAACACTAACCCGCGCCCTCACACGCACGCTCCCCCTAAAGCGTTGCCGTACCCTCACCTGGATCCTAAACCGTCCCCGTCCCCTAACCCTAACCCTAGCCCGAACCCTAACCCTAACACTTCCCCGAAGCCTGACCCTCACCCGTCCCCTAATCCTAACCCGTACGCTAACACTAACCCGCGCCCTCACACGCACGCTCCCCCTAAAGCGTTACCGTACCCTCACCTGGACCCTAAACCATCCCCGTCCCCTAACCCTAACCCTAGCCCAAACCCTAACCCTAATCCTTCCCCGAAGCCTGACCCTCACCCGTCCCATAGTCCTAACCCGTACGCTAACACTAACCAACGCCCTCAAACGCACGCTCCCCCTAAAGCGTTGCCGTACCCTCACCTGGACCCTAAACCGTCCCCGTCCCCTAACCCTAACCCTAGCCCGAACCCTAACCCTAACCATTCCCCGAAGCCTGACCCTCACCCGTCCCCTAATCCTAACCCGTACGCTAACAGTAACCCGCGCCCTCACACGCACGCTCCCCCTAAAACGTTGCCGTACCCTCACCTGGATCCAAAACCGTCCCCGTCCCCTAACCCTAACCCTAGCCCGAACCCTAACCCTAACCCATCCCCAAAGCCTGACCCTCACCCGTCCCATAATCCTAACCCGTACGCTAACACTAACCCGCGCCCTCACACGCACGCTCCCCCTAAAGCGTTGCCGTACCCTCACCTGGACCCTAAACCGTCCCCGTCCCCTAACCCTAACCCTAGCCCGAACCCTAACCCTAACCCTTCCCCGAAGCCTGACCCTCACCCGTCCCCTAATCCTAACCCGCACGCTAACACTAACCCGCGCCCTCACACGCACCCTCCCCCTAAACCGTTGCCGTACCCTCACCTGGACCCTAAACCATCCCCGTCCCCTAACCCTAACCCTAGCCCGAACCCTAACCCTAACCCTTCCCCGAAGCCTGACCCTCACCCTTCCCCTAATCCTAACCCGTACGCTAACACTAACCCACGCCCTCACACGCACGCTCCCCCTAAAGCATTGCCGTACCCTCACCTGGACCCTAAACCGTCCCCGTCCCCTAACCCTAACCCTAGCCCGAACCCTAACCCTAACACTTCCCCGAAGCCTGACGCTCACCCATCCCCTAATCCTAACCCGTACGCTAACACTAACCCACGCCCTCACACGCACACTCCCCCTAAAGCGTTGCCGTACCCTCACCTGGACCCTAAACCGTCCCCGTCCCCTAACCCTAACCCTAGCCCGAACCCTAACCCTAATCCTTTCCCTAAGCCTGACCCTCACCCGTCCCCTAATCCTAACCCGTACGCTAACACTAACCCGCACCCTCAGACGCACGCTCACCCTAAAGCGTTGCCGTACCCTCACCTGGACCCTAAACCGTCCGCGTCCCCTAACCCTAACCCTAGCCCGAACCCTAACCCTAACCCTTCCCCGAGGCCTGACACTCAGCCGTCCCCTAATCCTAACCCGTACGCTAACACTAACCCGCGCCCTCACACGCACGGTCCCCCTAAAGCGTTGCCGTACCCTCACCTAGACCCTAAACCGTCCCCGTCCCCTAACCCTAACCCTAGCCCCAACCCTAAACCTAACCCTTCCCCGAAGCCTGACCCTCACCCGTCCCCTAATCCTAACCCGTACGCTAACACTAACCCGCGCCCTCACACGCACGCTCCCCCTAAAGCGTTGCCGTACCCTTACCTGGACCCTAAACCGTCCCCGTCCCCTAACCCTAACCCTAGCCCGATCCCTAACCCTAACCCTTCCCCGAAGCCTGACCCTCACCAGTCCCATAATCCTAACCCGTACGCTAACACTAACCCACGCCCTCACACGCACGCTCCCCCTAAAGCGTTGCCGTACCCTCACCTGGACCCTAAACCGTCCCCGTCCCCTAACCCTAACCCTAGCCCCAACCCTAATCCTAACCCTTCCCCGAAGCCTGACCCTCACCCGTCCCATAATCCTAACCCGCACGCTAACACTAACCCGCGCCCTCACACACACGCTCCACCTAAAGCGTTGCCATACCCTCACCTGGACCCTAAACCGTCCCCGTCCCCTAACCCTAACCCTAGCCCCAACCCTAACCCTAACCCTTCCCCGAAGCCTGACCCTCACCCGTCCCCTAATCCTAACCCGTACGCTAACACTAACCCACGCCCTCACACGCACGCTCCCCCTAAAGCGTTGCCGTACCCTCACCTGGACCCTAAACCGTCCCCGTCCCCTAGCCCTAACCCTAGCCCGAACCCTAACCCTAACCCTTCCCCGAAGCCTGACCCTCACCCGTCCCCTAATCCTAACCCGTACGCTAACACTAACCCACGCCCTCACACGCACGCTCCCCCTAAAGCGTTGCCATACCCTCACCTGGACCCTAAACCGTCCCCGTCCCCTAACCCTAACCCTAGCCCGAACCCTAACCCTAACCCTTCCCCGAAGCCTGACCCTCACCCGTCCCATAATCCTAACCCGTACGCTAACACTAACCTGCGCCCTCACACGCACGCTCCCCCTAAAGCGTTGCCTTACCCTCACCTGGACCCTAAACCGTCCCCGTCCCCTAACTCTAACCCTAGCCCGAACCCTAACCCTAACCCTTCCCCGAAGCCTGACCCTCACCCGTCCCCTAATCCTAACCCGTACGCTAACAGTAACCCGCGCCCTCACACGCACGCTCCCCCTAAAGCGTTGCCGTACCCTCACCTGGACCCTAAACCGTCCCCGTCCCCTAACCCTAACCCTAGCCCGAACCCTAACCCTAACCCTTCCCCGAAGCCTGACCCTCACCCGTCCCCTAATCCTAACCTGTACGCTAACACTAACGCGTGCCCTCACACGCACGCTCCCCCTAAAGCGTTGCCGTACCCTCACCTGAACCCTAAACCGTCCCCGTCCCCTAACCCTAACCCTAGCCCGAACCCTAACCCTAACCCTTCCCCGAAGCCTGACGCTCACCCGTCCCCTAATCCTAACCCGTACGCTATCACTAACCCACGCCCTCACACGCACGCTCCCCCTAAAGCGTTGCCGTACCCTCAGCTGGACCCTAAACCGTCCCCGTTCTCTAACCCTAACCCTAGCCCGAACCCTAACCCTAACCCTTCCCCGAAGCCTGACCCTCACCCGTCCCCTAATCCTAACCCGTACGCTAACACTAACCCACGCCCTCACACGCACGCTCCCCCTAAAGCGTTGCCGTACCCTCACCTGGACCCTAAACCGTCCCCGTCCCCTAACCCTAACCCTAGCCCGAACCCTAACCCTAACCCTTCCCCGAAGCCTGACCCTCACCCGTCCCCTAATCCTAACCCGTACGCTAACACTAACCCGCGCCCTCACACACACGCTCCCCCTAAAGCGTTTCCGTACCCTCACCTGGACCCTAAACCTTCCCCGTCGCCTAACCCTAACCCTTGCCCGAACCCTAACCCTAACACTTCCCCGAAGCCTGACCCTCACCCGTCCCCTAATCCTAACCCGTACGCTAACACTAACCCGCGCCCTCACACGCACGCTCCCCCTAAAGCGTTGCCGTACCCTCACCTGGACCCTAAACCGTCCCCGTCCCCTAACCCTAACGCTAGCCCGATCCCTAACCCTAACCCTTTTCAGAAGCCTGACCGTCACCCGTCCCCTAATCCTAACCCGTACGCTAACACTAACCCACGCCCTCACACGCACGCTCCCCCTAAAGCGTTGCCGTACCCTCACCTGGACCCTAAACCGTCCCCGTCCCCTAACCCTAACCCTAGCCCGAACCCTAACCCTAACCCTTCCCCGAAGCCTGACCCTCACCCGTCCCCTAATCCTAAGCCGTACGCTAACACTAACCCGCGCCCTCACACGCACGCTCCCCCTAAAGCGTTGCCGTACCCTCACCTGGACCCTAAACCGTCCCCGTCCCCTAACCCTAACCCTAGCCCGATCCCTAACCCTAACCCTTCCCCGAAGCCTGACCCTCACCCGTCCCCTAATCCTAACCCGTACGCTAACACTAACCCGCGCCCTCACACGCACGCTCCCCCTAAAGCATTGCCGTACCCTCACCGGAACCCTAAACCGTCCCCGTGCCCTAAACCTAACCCTAGCCCGAACCCTAACCCTAACACTTCCCCGAAGCCTGACGCTCACCCGTCCCCTAATCCTAACCCGTACGCTAACACTAACCCACGCCCTCACACGCACGCTCCCCCTAAAGCGTTGCCGTACCCTCACCTGGACCCTAAACCGTCCGCGTCCCCTAACCCTAACCCTAGCCCGAACCCTAACCCTAACCCTTCCCCGAAGCCTGACACTCACCCGTCCCCTAATCCTAACCCGTACGCTAACACTAACCCGCGCCCTCACACGCACGGTCCCCCTAAAGCTTTGCCGTACCCTCACCTAGATCCTAAACCGTCCCCGTCCCCTAACCCTAACCCTAGCCCCAACCCTAATCCTAACCCTTCCCCGAAGCCTGACCCTCACCCGTCCCCTAATCCTAACCCGCACGCTAACACTAACCCGCGCCCTCACACACACGCTCCACCTAAAGCGTTGCCATACCCTCACCTGGACCCTAAACCGTCCCCGTCCCCTAACCCTAACCCTAGCCCCAACCCTATCCCTAACCCTTCCCCGAAGCCTGACCCTCACCCGTCCCCTAATCCTAACCCGTACGCTAACACTAACCCACGCCCTCACACGCACGCTCCCCCTAAAGCGTTGCCATACCCTCACCTGGACCCTAAACCGTCCCCGTCCCCTAACCCTAACCCTAGCCCGAACCCTAACCCTAACCCTTCCCCGAAGCCTGACCCTCACCCGTCCCCTAATCCTAACCCGTACGCTAACACTAACCTGCGCCCTCACACGCACGCTCCCCCTAAAGCGTTGCCGTACCCTCACCTGGACCCTAAACCGTCCCCGTCCCCTAACTCTAACCCTAGCCCGAACCCTAACCCTAACCCTTCCCCGAAGCCTGACCCTCACCCGTCCCCTAATCCTAACCCGTACGCTAACACTAACCCGCGCCCTCACATGCACGCTCCCCCTAAAGCGTTGCCGTACCCTCACCTGGACCCTAAACCGTCCCCGTCCACTAACCCTAACCCTAGCCCGAACCCTAACCCTAACCCTTCCCCGAAGCCTGACCCTCACCCGTCCCCTAATCCTAACCCGTACGCTAACACTAACGCGCGCCCTCACACGCACGCTCCCCCTAAAGCGTTGCCGTACCCTCACCTGAACCCTAAACCGTCCCCGTCCCCTAACCCTAACCCTAGCCCGAACCCTAACCCTAACCCTTCCCCGAAGCCTGACGCTCACCCGTCCCCTAATCCTAACCCGTACGCTAACACTAACTCACGCCCTCACACGCACGCTCCCCCTAAAGCGTTGCCCTACCCTCACCTGGACCCTAAACCGTCCCCGTTCTCTAACCCTAACCCTAGCCCGAACACTAACCCTAACCCTTCCCCGAAGCCTGACCCTCACCCGTCCCCTAATCCTAACCCGTACGCTAACACTAACCCGCGCCCTCACACGCACGCTCCCCCTAAAGCGTTGCCGTACCCTCACCTGGACCCTAAACCGTCCCCGTCCCCTAACCCTAACCCTAGCCCGAACCCTAACCCTAACCCTTCCCCGAAGCCTGACCCTCACCCGTCCCCTAATCCTAACCCGTACGCTAACACTAACCCGCGCCCTCACACACACGCTCCCCCTAAAGCGTTGCCGTACCCTCACCTGGACCCTAAACCTTCCCCGTCGCCTAACCCTAACCCTTGCCCGAACCCTAACCCTAACACTTCCCCGAAGCCTGACCCTCACCCGTCCCCTAATCCTAACCCGTACGCTAACACTAACCCGCGCCCTCACACGCACGCTCCCCCTAAAGCGTTGCCGTACCCTCACCTGGACCCTAAACCGTCCCCGTCCCCTAACCCTAACCCTAGCCCGATCCCTAACCCTAACCCTTCCCCGAAGCCTGACCCTCACCCGTCCCCTAATCCTAACCCGTACGCTAACACTAACCCACGCCCTCACACGCACGCTCCCCCTAAAGCGTTGCCGTACCCTCACCTGGACCCTAAACCGTCCCCGTCCCCTAACCCTAAACCTAGCCCGAACCCTAACCCTAACCCTTCCCCGAAGCCTGACCCTCACCCGTCCCCTAATCCTAAGCCGTACGCTAACACTAACCCGCGCCCTCACACGCACGCTCCCCCTAAAGCGTTGCCGTACCCTCACCTGGACCCTAAACCGTCCCCGTCCCCTAACCCTAACCCTAGCCCGAACCCTAACCCTAACCCTTCCCCGAAGCCTGACCCTCACCCGTCCCCTAATCCTAACCCGTACGCTAACACTAACCCACGCCCTCACACGCACGCTCCCCCTAAAGCGTTGCCGTACCCTCACCTGGACCCTAAACCGTCCCCGTCCCCTAACCCTAACCCTAGCCCGAACCCTAACCCTAACCCTTCCCCGAAGCCTGACCCTCACCCGTCCCCTAATCCTAACCCGTACGCTAACACTAACCCGCGCCCTCACACGCACGCTCGCCCTAAAGCGTTGCCATACCCTCACCTGGACCCTAAACCGTCCCCGTCCCCTAACCCTAACCCTAGCCCGAACCCTAACCCTAACCCTTCCCCGAAGCCTACCCTCACCCGTCCCATAGTCCTAACCCGTACGCTAACACTAACCCACGCCCTCAAACGCACGCTCCCCCTAAAGCGTTGCCGTACCCTCACCTGGACCCTAAACCGTCCCCGTCCCCTAACCCTAACCCTAGCCCGAACCCTAACCCTAACCCTTCCCCGAAGCCTGACGCTCACCCGTCCCCTAATCCTAACCCGTACGCTAACACTAACTCACGCCCTCACACGCACGCTCCCCCTAAAGCGTTGCCCTACCCTCACCTGGACCCTAAACCGTCCCCGTTCTCTAACCCTAACCCTAGCCCGAACACTAACCCTAACCCTTCCCCGAAGCCTGACCCTCACCCGTCCCCTAATCCTAACCCGTACGCTAACACTAACCCGCGCCCTCACACGCACGCTCCCCCTAAAGCGTTGCCGTACCCTCACCTGGACCCTAAACCGTCCCCGTCCCCTAACCCTAACCCTAGCCCGAACCCTAACCCTAACCCTTCCCCGAAGCCTGACCCTCACCCGTCCCCTAATCCTAACCCGTACGCTAACACTAACCCGCGCCCTCACACACACGCTCCCCCTAAAGCGTTGCCGTACCCTCACCTGGACCCTAAACCTTCCCCGTCGCCTAACCCTAACCCTTGCCCGAACCCTAACCCTAACACTTCCCCGAAGCCTGACCCTCACCCGTCCCCTAATCCTAACCCGTACGCTAACACTAACCCGTGCCCTCACACGCACGCTCCCCCTAAAGCGTTGCCGTACCCTCACCTGGACCCTAAACCGTCCCCGTCCCCTAACCCTAACCCTAGCCCGATCCCTAACCCTAACCCTTCCCCGAAGCCTGACCCTCACCCGTCCCCTAATCCTAACCCGTACGCTAACACTAACCCACGCCCTCACACGCACGCTCCCCCTAAAGCGTTGCCGTACCCTCACCTGGACCCTAAACCGTCCCCGTCCCCTAACCCTAAACCTAGCCCGAACCCTAACCCTAACCCTTCCCCGAAGCCTGACCCTCACCCGTCCCCTAATCCTAAGCCGTACGCTAACACTAACCCGCGCCCTCACACGCACGCTCCCCCTAAAGCGTTGCCGTACCCTCACCTGGACCCTAAACCGTCCCCGTCCCCTAACCCTAACCCTAGCCCGAACCCTAACCCTAACCCTTCCCCGAAGCCTGACCCTCACCCGTCCCCTAATCCTAACCCGTACGCTAACACTAACCCACGCCCTCACACGCACGCTCCCCCTAAAGCGTTGCCGTACCCTCACCTGGACCCTAAACCGTCCCCGTCCCCTAACCCTAACCCTAGCCCGAACCCTAACCCTAACCCTTCCCCGAAGCCTGACCCTCACCCGTCCCCTAATCCTAACCCGTACGCTAACACTAACCCGCGCCCTCACACGCACGCTCGCCCTAAAGCGTTGCCGTACCCTCACCTGGACCCTAAACCGTCCCCGTCCCCTAACCCTAACCCTAGCCCGAACCCTAACCCTAACCCTTCCCCGAAGCCTACCCTCACCCGTCCCATAGTCCTAACCCGTACGCTAACACTAACCCACGCCCTCAAACGCACGCTCCCCCTAAAGCGTTGCCGTACCCTCACCTGGACCCTAAACCGTCCCCGTCCCCTAACCCTAACCCTAGCCCGAACCCTAACCCTAACCATTCCCCGAAGCCTGACCCTCACCCGTCCCATAATCCTAACCCGTACGCTAACACTAACCCGCGCCCTCACACGCACGCTCCCCCTAAAGCGTTGCCGTACCCTCACCTGGACCCTAAACCGTCCCCGTCCCCTAACCCTAACCCTAGCCCGAACCCTAACCCTAACCCTTCCCCGAAGCCTGACCCTCACCCGTCCCCTAATCCTAACCCGTACGCTAACACTAACCCGCACCCTCACACGCCCGCTCCCCCTAAAGCGTTGCCGTACCCTCACCTGGACCCTAAACCGTCCCCGTCCCCTAACCCTAACCCTAGCCCCAACCATAACCCTAACCCTTCCCCGAAGCCTGACCCTCACCTGTCCCCTAATCCTAACCCGTACGCTAACACTAACCCGCGCCCTCACACGCACGCTCCCGCTAAAGCGTTGCCGTACCCTTACCTGGACCCTAAACCGTCCCCGTCCCCTAACCCTAACCCTAGCCCGATCCCTAACCCTAACCCTTCCCCGAAGCCTGACCCTCACCAGTCCCATAATCCTAACCCGTACGCTAACACTAACCCACGCCCTCACACGCACGCTCCCCCTAAAGCGTTGCCGTACCCTCACCTGGACCCTAAACCGTCCCCGTCCCCTAACCCTAACCCTAGCCCGAACCCTAAACCTAACCATTCCCCGAAGCCTGACCCTCTCCCGTCCCCTAATCCTAACCCGTACGCTAACACTAACCCGCGCCCTCACACGCACGCTCCCCCTAAAGCGTTGCCGTACCCTCACCTGGACCCTAAACCGTCCCCGTCCCCTAACCCTAACCCTAGCCCGAACCCTAACCCTAACCCTTCCCCGAAGCCTGACCCTCACCCGTCCCCTAATCCTAACCCGTACGCTAACACTAACCCGCGCCCTCACACGCACGCTCCCCCTAAAGCATTGCCGTACCCTCACCGGAACCCTAAACCGTCCCCGTGCCCTAAACCTAACCCTAGCCCGAACCCTAACCCTAACACTTCCCCGAAGCCTGACGCTCACCCGTCCCCTAATCCTAACCCGTACGCTAACACTAACGCACGCCCTCACACGCACGCTCCCCCTAAAGCGTTGCCGTACCCTCACCTGGACCCTAAACCGTCCCCGTCCCCTAACCCTAACCCTAGCCCGAACCCTAACCCTAATCCTTCCCCTAAGCCTGACCCTCACCCGTCCCCTAATCCTAACCCGTACGCTAACACTAACCCACGCCCTCACACGCACGCTCCCCCTAAAGCGTTGCCGTACCCTCACCTGGACCCTAAACCGTCCCCGTCCCCTAGCCCTAACCCTAGCCCGAACCCTAACCCTAACCCTTCCCCGAAGCCTGACCCTCACCCGTCCCCTAATCCTAACCCGTACGCTAAAACTAACCCACGCCCTCACACGCACGCTCCCCCTAAAGCGTTGCCATACCCTCACCTGGACCCTAAACCGTCCCCGTCCCCTAACCCTAACCCTAGCCCGAACCCTAACCCTAACCCTTCCCCGAAGCCTGACCCTCACCCGTCCCATAATCCTAACCCGTACGCTAACACTAACCCGCGCCCTCACACGCACGCTCACCCTACAGCGTTGCCATACCCTCACCTGGACCCTAAACCGTCCCCGTCCCCTAACCCTAACCCTAGCCCGAACCCTAACCCTAACCCTTCCCCGAAGCCTGACCCTCACCCGTCCCCTAATCCTAACCCGTACGCTAACACTAACCTGCGCCCTCACACGCACGCTCCCCCTAAAGCGTTGCCTTACCCTCACCTGGACCCTAAACCGTCCCCGTCCCCTAACTCTAACCCTAGCCCGAACCCTAACCCTAACCCTTCCCCGAAGCCTGACCCTCACCCGTCCCCTAATCCTAACCCGTACGCTAACAGTAACCCGCGCCCTCACACGCACGCTCCCCCTAAAGCGTTGCCGTACCCTCACCTGGACCCTAAACCGTCCCCGTCCCCTAACCCTAACCCTAGCCCGAACCCTAACCCTAACCCTTCCCCGAAGCCTGACCCTCACCCGTCCCCTAATCCTAACCCGTACGCTAACACTAACCCGCACCCTCTCACGCACGCTCCCCCTAAAGCGTTGCCGTACCCTCACCTGGACCCTAAACCGTCCCCGTCCCCTAACCCTAACCCTAGCCACAACCCTAACCCTAACCCTTCCCCGAAGCCTGACGCTCACCCGTCCCCTAATCCTAACCCGTACGCTAACACTAACCCACGCCCTCACACGCACGCTCCCCCTAAAGCGTTGCCGTACCCTCACCTGGACCCTAAACCGTCCCCGTCCTCTAACCCTAACCCTAGCCCGAACCCTAACCCTAACCCTTCCCCGAAGCCTGACCCTCACCCGTCCCCTAATCCTAACCCGTACGCTAACACTAACCCACGCCCTCACACGCACGCTCCCCCTAAAGCGTTGCCGTACCCTCACCTGGACCCTAAACCGTCCCCGTCCCCTAACCCTAACCCTAGCCCGAACCCTAACCCTAACCCTTCCCCGAAGCCTGACCCTCACCCGTCCCCTAATCCTAACCCGTACGCTAACACTAACCCGCGCCCTCACACACACGCTCCCCCTAAAGCGTTTCCGTACCCTCACCTGGACCCTAAACCTTCCCCGTCGCCTAACCCTAACCCTTGCCCGAACCCTAACCCTAACACTTCCCCGAAGCCTGACCCTCACCCGTCCCCTAATCCTAACCCGTACGCTAACACTAACCCGCGCCCTCACACGCACGCTCCCCCTAAAGCGTTGCCGTACCCTCACCTGGACCCTAAACCGTCCCCGTCCCCTAACCCTAACGCTATCCCGATCCCTAACCCTAACCCTTCCCCGAAGCCTGACCCTCACCCGTCCCCTAATCCTAACCCGTACGCTAACACTAACCCACGCCCTCACACGCACGCTCCCCCTAAAGCGTTGCCGTACCCTCACCTGGACCCTAAACTGTCCCCGTCCCCTAACCCTAACCCTAGCCCGAACCCTAACCCTAACCCTTCCCCGAAGCCTGACCCTCACCCGTCCCCTAATCCTAAGCCGTACGCTAACACTAACCCGCGCCCTCACACGCACGCTCCCCCTAAAGCGTTGCCGTACCCTCACCTGGACCCTAAACCGTCCCCGTCCCCTAACCCTAACCCTAGCCCGATCCCTAACCCTAACCCTTCCCCGAAGCCTGACCCTCACCCGTCCCCTAATCCTAACCCGTACGCTAACACTAACCCGCGCCCTCACACGCACGCTCCCCCTAAAGCATTGCCGTACCCTCACCGGAACCCTAAACCGTCCCCGTGCCCTAAACCTAACCCTAGCCCGAACCCTAACCCTAACACTTCCCCGAAGCCTGACGCTCACCCGTCCCCTAATCCTAACCCGTACGCTAACACTAACCCACGCCCTCACACGCACGCTCCCCCTAAAGCGTTGCCGTACCCTCACCTGGACCCTAAACCGTCCGCGTCCCCTAACCCTAACCCTAGCCCGAACCCTAACCCTAACCCTTCCCCGAAGCCTGACACTCACCCGTCCCCTAATCCTAACCCGTACGCTAACACTAACCCGCGCCCTCACACGCACGGTCCCCCTAAAGCTTTGCCGTACCCTCACCTAGATCCTAAACCGTCCCCGTCCCCTAACCCTAACCCTAGCCCCAACCCTAATCCTAACCCTTCCCCGAAGCCTGACCCTCACCCGTCCCCTAATCCTAACCCGCACGCTAACACTAACCCGCGCCCTCACACACACGCTCCACCTAAAGCGTTGCCATACCCTCACCTGGACCCTAAACCGTCCCCGTCCCCTAACCCTAACCCTAGCCCCAACCCTAACCCTAACCCTTCCCCGAAGCCTGACCCTCACCCGTCCCCTAATCCTAACCCGTACGCTAACACTAACCCACGCCCTCACACGCACGCTCCCCCTAAAGCGTTGCCGTACCCTCACCTGGACCCTAAACCGTCCCCGTCCCCTAACCCTAACCCTAGCCCGAACCCTAACCCTAACCCTTCCCCGAAGCCTGACCCTCACCCGTCCCCTAATCCTAACCCGTACGCTAACACTAACCCACGCCCTCACACGCACGCTCCCCCTAAAGCGTTGCCATACCCTCACCTGGACCCTAAACCGTCCCCGTCCCCTAACCCTAACCCTAGCCCGAACCCTAACCCTAACCCTTCCCCGAAGCCTGACCCTCACCCGTCCCCTAATCCTAACCCGTACGCTAACACTAACCTGCGCCCTCACACGCACGCTCCCCCTAAAGCGTTGCCGTACCCTCACTTGGACCCTAAACCGTCCCCGTCCCCTAACTCTAACCCTAGCCCGAACCCTAACCCTAACCCTTCCCCGAAGCCTGACCCTCACCCGTCCCCTAATCCTAACCCGTACGCTAACACTAACCCGCGCCCTCACATGCACGCTCCCCCTAAAGCGTTGCCGTACCCTCACCTGGACCCTAAACCGTCCCCGTCCACTAACCCTAACCCTAGCCAGAACCCTAACCCTAACCCTTCCCCGAAGCCTGACCCTCACCCGTCCCCTAATCCTAACCCGTACGCTAACACTAACGCGCGCCCTCACACGCACGCTCCCCCTAAAGCGTTGCCGTACCCTCACCTGAACCCTAAACCGTCCCCGTCCCCTAACCATAACCCTAGCCCGAACCCTAACCCTAACCCTTCCCCGAAGCCTGACGCTCACCCGTCCCCTAATCCTAACCCGTACGCTAACACTAACTCACGCCCTCACACGCACGCTCCCCCTAAAGCGTTGCCGTACCCTCACCTGGACCCTAAACCGTCCCCGTTCTCTAACCCTAACCCTAGCCCGAACACTAACCCTAACCCTTCCCCGAAGCCTGACCCTCACCCGTCCCCTAATCCTAACCCGTACGCTAACACTAACCCACGCCCTCACACGCACGCTCCCCCTAAAGCGTTTCCGTACCCTCACCTGGACCCTAAGCCGTCCCCGTCCCCTAACCCTAACCCTAGCCCGAACCCTAACCCTAACCCTTCCCCGAAGCCTGACCCTCACCCGTCCCCTAATCCTAACCCGTACGCTAACACTAACCCGCGCCCTCACACACACGCTCCCCCTAAAGCGTTGCCGTACCCTCACCTGGACCCTAAACCTTCCCCGTCGCCTAACCCTAACCCTTGCCCGAACCCTAACCCTAACACTTCCCCGAAGCCTGACCCTCACCCGTCCCCTAATCCTAACCCGTACGCTAACACTAACCCGCGCCCTCACACGCACGCTCCCCCTAAAGCGTTGCCGTACCCTCACCTGGACCCTAAACCGTCCCCGTCCCCTAACCCTAACCCTAGCCCGATCCCTAACCCTAACCCTTCCCCGAAGCCTGACCCTCACCCGTCCCCTAATCCTAACCCGTACGCTAACACTAACCCACGCCCTCACACGCACGCTCCCCCTAAAGCGTTGCCGTACCCTCACCTGGACCCTAAACCGTCCCCGTCCCCTAACCCTAAACCTAGCCCGAACCCTAACCCTAACCCTTCCCCGAAGCCTGACCCTCACCCGTCCCCTAATCCTAAGCCGTACGCTAACACTAACCCGCGCCCTCACACGCACGCTCCCCCTAAAGCGTTGCCGTACCCTCACCTGGACCCTAAACCGTCCCCGTCCCCTAACCCTAACCCTAGCCCGAACCCTAACCCTAACCCTTCCCCGAAGCCTGACCCTCACCCGTCCCCTAATCCTAACCCGTACGCTAACACTAACCCACGCCCTCACACGCACGCTCCCCCTAAAGCGTTGCCGTACCCTCACCTGGACCCTAAACCGTCCCCGTCCCCTAACCCTAACCCTAGCCCGAACCCTAACCCTAACCCTTCCCCGAAGCCTGACCCTCACCCGTCCCCTAATCCTAACCCGTACGCTAACACTAACCCGCGCCCTCACACGCTCGCTCGCCCTAAAGCGTTGCCGTACCCTCACCTGGACCCTAAACCATCCCCGTCCCCTAACCCTAACCCTAGCCCGAACCCTAACCCTAACCCTTCCCCGAAGCCTACCCTCACCCGTCCCATAGTCCTAACCCGTACGCTAACACTAACCCACGCCCTCAAACGCACGCTCCCCCTAAAGCGTTGCCGTACCCTCACCTGGACCCTAAACCGTCCCCGTCCCCTAACCCTAACCCTAGCCCGAACCCTAACCCTAACCATTCCCCGAAGCCTGACCCTCACCCGTCCCCTAATCCTAACCCGTACGCTAACACTAACGCGCGCCCTCACACGCACGCTCCTCATAAAGCGTTGCCGTACCCTCACCTGGACCCTAAACCGTCCCCGTCCTCTAACCCTAACCCTAGACCGAACCCTAACCCTAACACTTCCCCGAAGCCTGACGCTCACCCGTCCCCTAATCCTAACCCGTACGCTAACACTAACCCACTCCCTCACACGCACGCTCCCCCTAAAGCGTTGCCGTACCCTCACCTGGACCCTAAACCGTCCCCGTCCCCTAACCCTAACCCTAGCCCGAACCCTAACCCTAATCCTTTCCCTAAGCCTGACCCTCACCCGTCCCCTAATCCTAACCCGTACGCTAACACTAACCCGCACCCTCTCACGCACGCTCACCCTAAAGCGTTGCCGTACCCTCACCTGGACCCTAAACCGTCCGCGTCCCCTAACCCTAACCCTAGCCCGAACCCTAACCCTAACCCTTCCCCGAGGCCTGACACTCAGCCGTCCCCTAATCCTAACCCGTACGCTAACACTAACCCGCGCCCTCACACGCACGTTCCCCCTAAAGCGTTGCCGTACCCTCACCTAGACCCTAAACCGTCCCCGTCCCCTAACCCTAACCCTAGCCCCAACCATAACCCTAACCCTTCCCCGAAGCCTGACCCTCACCTGTCCCCTAATCCTAACCCGTACGCTAACACTAACCCACGCCCTCACACGCACGCTCCCCCTAAAGCGTTGCCGTACCCTTACCTGGACCCTAAACCGTCCCCGTCCCCTAACCCTAACCCTAGCCCGATCCCTAACCCTAACCCTTCCCCGAAGCCTGACCCTCACCAGTCACATAATCCTAACCCGTACGCTAACACTAACCCACGCCCTCACACGCACGCTCCCCCTAAAGCGTTGCCGTACCCTCACCTGGACCCTAAACCGTCCCCGTCCCCTAACCCTAACCCTAGCCCGAACCCTAACCCTAACCATTCCCCGAAGCCTGACCCTCTCCCGTCCCCTAATCCTAACCCGTACGCTAACACTAACCCGCGCCCTCACACGCACGCTCCCCCTAAAGCGTTGCCGTACCCTCACCTGGATCCTAAACCGTCCCCGTCCCCTAACCCTAACCCTAGCCCGAACCCTAACCCTAACCCTTCCCCGAAGCCTGACCCTCACCCGTCCCCTAATCCTAACCCGTACGCTAACACTAACCCGCGCCCTCACACGCACGCTCCCCCTAAAGCGTTGCCGTACCCTCACCTGGACCCTAAACCGTCCCCGTCCCCTAACCCTAACCCTAGCCCGAACCCTAACCCTAACCCTTCCCCGAAGCCTGACCCTCACCCGTCCCCTAATCCTAACCCGTACGCTAACACTAACGCGTGCCCTCACACGCACGCTCCCCCTAAAGCGTTGCCGTACCCTCACCTGAACCCTAAACCGTCCCCGTCCCCTAACCCTAACCCTAGCCCGAACCCTAACCCTAACCCTTCCCCGAAGCCTGACGCTCACCCGTCCCCTAATCCTAACCCGTACGCTAACACTAACCCACGCCCTCACACGCACGCTCCCCCTAAAGCGTTGCCGTACCCTCACCTGGACCCTAAACCGTCCCCGTCCTCTAACCCTAACCCTAGCCCGAACCCTAACCCTAACCCTTCCCCGAAGCCTGACCCTCACCCGTCCCCTAATCCTAACCCGTACGCTAACACTAACCCACGCCCTCACACGCACGCTCCCCCTAAAGCGTTGCCGTACCCTCACCTGGACCCTAAACCGTCCCCGTCCCCTAACCCTAACCCTAGCCCGAACCCTAACCCTAACCCTTCCCCGAAGCCTGACCCTCACCCGTCCCCTAATCCTAACCCGTACGCTAACACTAACCCGCGCCCTCACACACACGCTCCCCCTAAAGCGTTTCCGTACCCTCACCTGGACCCTAAACCTTCCCCGTCGCCTAACCCTAACCCTTGCCCGAACCCTAACCCTAACACTTCCCCGAAGCCTGACCCTCACCCGTCCCCTAATCCTAACCCGTACGCTAACACTAACCCGCGCCCTCACACGCACGCTCCCCCTAAAGCGTTGCCATACCCTCACCTGGACCCTAAACCGTCCCCGTCCCCTAACCCTAACCCTAGCCCGATCCCTAACCCTAACCCTTCCCCGAAGCCTGACCCTCACCCGTCCCCTAATCCTAACCCGTACGCTAACACTAACCCACGCCCTCACACGCACGCTCCCCCTAAAGCGTTGCCGTACCCTCACCTGGACCCTAAACCGTCCCCGTCCCCTAACCCTAACCCTAGCCCGAACCCTAACCCTAACCCTTCCCCGAAGCCTGACCCTCACCCGTCCCCTAATCCTAAGCCGTACGCTAACACTAACCCGCGCCCTCACACGCACGCTCCCCCTAAAGCGTTGCCGTACCCTCACCTGGACCCTAAACCGTCCCCGTCCCCTAACCCTAACCCTAGCCCGATCCCTAACCCTAGCCCTTCCCCGAAGCCTGACCCTCACCCGTCCCCTAATCCTAACCCGTACGCTAACACTAACCCGCGCCCTCACACGCACGCTCCCCCTAAAGCATTGCCGTACCCTCACCGGAACCCTAAACCGTCCCCGTGCCCTAAACCTAACATTAGCCCGAACCCTAACCCTAACACTTCCCCGAAGCCTGACGCTCACCCGTCCCCTAATCCTAACCCGTACGCTAACACTAACCCACGCCCTCACACGCACGCTCCCCCTAAAGCGTTGCCGTACCCTCACCTGGACCCTAAACCGTCCGCGTCCCCTAACCCTAACCCTAGCCCGAACCCTAACCCTAACCCTTCCCCGAAGCCTGACCCTCACCCGTCCCCTAATCCTAACCCGTACGCTAACACTAACCCACGCCCTCACACGCACGCTCCCCCTAAAGCGTTGCCGTACCCTCACCTGGACCCTAAACCGTCCCCGTCCCCTAACCCTAACCCTAGCCCGAACCCTAACCCTAACCCTTCCCCGAAGCCTGACCCTCACCCGTCCCCTAATCCTAAGCCGTACGCTAACACTAACCCGCGCCCTCACACGCACGCTCCCCCTAAAGCGTTGCCGTACCCTCACCTGGACCCTAAACCGTCCCCGTCCCCTAACCCTAACCCTAGCCCGAACCCTAACCCTAACCCTTCCCCGAAGTCTGACCCTCACCCGTCCCCTAATCCTAACCCGTACGCTAACACTAACCCGCGCCCTCACACTCACGCTCCCCCTAAAGCGTTTCCGTACCCTCACCTGGACCCTAAACCGTCCCCGTCCCCTAACCCTAACCCTAGCCCGAACCCTAACCCTAACCCTTCCCTGAAGCCTGACCCTCACCCGTCCCCTAATCCTAACCCGTACGCTAACACTAACCCGCGCCCTCACACCCACGCTCCCCCTAAAGCGTTGCCGTACCCTCACCTGGACCCTAAACCGTCCCCGTCCCCTAACCCTAACCCTAGCCCGATCCCTAACCCTAACCCTTCCCCGAAGCCTGACGCTCACCCGTCCCCTAATCCTAACCCGTACGCTAACACTAACCCACGCCCTCACACGCACGCTCCCCCTAAAGCGTTGCCGTACCCTCACCTGGACCCTAAACCGTCCCCGTCCCCTAACCCTAACCCTAGCCCGAACCCTAACCCTAATCCGTCCCCGAAGCCTGACACTCACCCGTCCCCTAATCCTAACCCGTACGCTAACACTAACCCGCGCCCTCACACGCACGCTCCCCCTAAACCGTTGACGTACCCTCACCTGGACCCTAAACCGTCCCCGTCCCCTAACCCTAACCCTAGCCCGAACCCTAACCCTAACCCTTCCCCGAAGCCTGACCCTCACCCGTCCCCTAATCCTAACCCGTACGCTAACACTAACCCACGCCCTCACACGCACGCTCCCCCTAAAGCGTTGCCGTACCCTCACCTGGACCCTAAACCGTCCCCGTCCCCTAACCCTAACCCTAGCCCGAACCCTAACCCTAACCCTTCCCCGAAGCCTGACCCTCACCCGTCCCCTAATCCTAACCCGTACGCTAACACTAACCCACGCCCTCACACGCACGCTCGCCCTAAAGCGTTGCCGTACCCTCACCTGGACCCTAAACCGTCCCCGTCCCCTAACCCTAACCCTAGCCCGAACCCTAACCCTAACCCTTCCCCGAAGCCTGACCCTCACCCGTCCCCTAATCCTAACCCGTACGCTAACACTAACCCACGCCCTCACACGCACGCTCCCCCTAAAGCGTTGCCGTACCCTCACCTGGACCCTAAACCGTCCCCGTCCCCTAACCCTAACCCTAGCCCGAACCCTAACCCTAACCCTTCCCCGAAGCCTGACCCTCACCCGTCCCCTAATCCTAACCCGTACGCTAACACTAACCCGCGCCCTCACACGCACGCTCCCCCTAAAGCGTTGCCATACCCTCACCTGGACCGTAAACCTTCCCCGTCCCCTAACCCTAACCCTTGCCCGAACCCTAACCCTAACCCTTCCCCGAAGCCTGACCCTCACCCGTCCCCTAATCCTAACCCGTACGCTAACACTAACCCGCGCCCTCACACGCACGCTCCCCCTAAAGCGTTGCCGTACCCTCACCTGGACCCTAAACCGTCCCCGTCCCCTAACCCTAACCCTAGCCCGATCCCTAGCCCTAACCCTTCCCCGAAGCCTGACCCTCACCCGTCCCCTAATCCTAACCCGTACGCTAACACTAACCCACGCCCTCACACGCACGCTCCCCCTAAAGCGTTGCCGTACCCTCACCTGGACCCTAAACCGTCCCCGTCCCCTAACCCTAACCCTAGCCCAAACCCTAACCCTAACCCTTCCCCGAAGCCTGACCCTCACCCGTCCCCTAATCCTAAGCCGTACGCTAACACTAACCCGTGCCCTCACACGCACGCTCCCCCTAAAGCGTTGCCGTACCCTCACCTGGACCCTAAACCGTCCCCGTCCCCTAACCCTAACCCTAGCCCGAACCCTAACCCTAACCCTTCCCCGAAGTCTGACCCTCACCCGTCCCCTAATCCTAACCCGTACGCTAACACTAACCCGCACCCTCACACGCCCGCTCCCCCTAAAGCGTTGCCGTACCCTCACCTGGACCCTAAACCGTCCCTGTCCCCTAACCCTAACCGTAGCCCGAACCCTAACCCAACCCTTCAACGAAGCCTGACCCTCACCCGTCCCCTAATCCTAACCCGTACGCTAACACTAACGCGCGCCCTCACACGCACGCTCCTCATAAAGCGTTGCCGTACCCTCACCTGGACCCTAAACCGTCCCCGTCCTCTAACCCTAACCCTAGACCGAACCCAAACCCTAACACTTCCCCGAAGCCTGACGCTCACCCGTCCCCTAATCCTAACCCGTACGCTAACACTAACCCACTCCCTCACACGCACGCTCCCCCTAAAGCGTTGCCGTACCCTCACCTGGACCCTAAACCGTCCCCGTCCCCTAACCCTAACCCTAGCCCGAACCCTAACCCTAATCCTTTCCCTAAGCCTGACCCTCACCCGTCCCCTAATCCTAACCCGTACGCTAACACTAACCCGCACCCTCACACGCACGCTCACCCTAAAGCGTTGCCGTACCCTCACCTGGACCCTAAACCGTCCGCGTCCCCTAACCCTAACCCTAGCCCGAACCCTAACCCTAACCCTTCCCCGAGGCCTGACACTCAGCCGTCCCCTAATCCTAACCCGTACGCTAACACTAACCCGCGCCCTCACACGCACGTTCCCCCTAAAGCGTTGCCGTACCCTCACCTAGACCCTAAACCGTCCCCGTCCCCTAACCCTAACCCTAGCCCCAACCATAACCCTAACCCTTCCCCGAAGCCTGACCCTCACCTGTCCCCTAATCCTAACCCGTACGCTAACACTAACCCGCGCCCTCACACGCACGCTCCCCCTAAAGCGTAGCCGTACCGTTACCTGGACCCTAAACCGTCCCCGTCCCCTAACCCTAACCCTAGCCCGATCCCTAACCCTAACCCTTCCCCGAAGCCTGACCCTCACCAGTCCCATAATCCTAACCCGTACGCTAACACTAACCCACGCCCTCACACGCACGCTCCCCCTAAAGCGTTGCCGTACCCTCACCTGGACCCTAAACCGTCCCCGTCCCCTAACCCTAACCCTAGCCCGAACCCTAACCCTAACCATTCCCCGAAGCCTGACCCTCTCCCGTCCCCTAATCCTAACCCGTACGCTAACACTAACCCGCGCCCTCACACGCACGCTCCCCCTAAAGCGTTGCCGTACCCTCACCTGGATCCTAAACCGTCCCCGTCCCCTAACCCTAACCCTAGCCCGAACCCTAACCCTAACCCTTCCCCGAAGCCTGACCCTCACCCGTCCCCTAATCCTAACCCGTACGCTAACACTAACCCGCGCCCTCACACGCACGCTCCCCCTAAAGCGTTGCCGTACCCTCACCTGGACCCTAAACCGTCCCCGTCCCCTAACCCTAACCCTAGCCCGAACCCTAACCCTAACCCTTCCCCGAAGCCTGACCCTCACCCGTCCCCTAATCCTAACCCGTACGCTAACACTAACGCGTGCCCTCACACGCACGCTCCCCCTAAAGCGTTGCCGTACCCTCACCTGAACCCTAAACCGTCCCCGTCCCCTAACCCTAACCCTAGCCCGAACCCTAACCCTAACCCTTCCCCGAAGCCTGACGCTCACCCGTCCCCTAATCCTAACCCGTACGCTAACACTAACCCACGCCCTCACACGCACGCTCCCCCTAAAGCGTTGCCGTACCCTCACCTGGACCCTAAACCGTCCCCGTCCTCTAACCCTAACCCTAGCCCGAACCCTAACCCTAACCCTTCCCCGAAGCCTGACCCTCACCCGTCCCCTAATCCTAACCCGTACGCTAACACTAACCCACGCCCTCACACGCACGCTCCCCCTAAAGCGTTGCCGTACCCTCACCTGGACCCTAAACCGTCCCCGTCCCCTAACCCTAACCCTAGCCCGAACCCTAACCCTAACCCTTCCCCGAAGCCTGACCCTCACCCGTCCCTTAATCCTAACCCGTACGCTAACACTAACCCGCGCCCTCACACACACGCTCCCCCTAAAGCGTTTCCGTACCCTCACCTGGACCCTAAACCTTCCCCGTCGCCTAACCCTAACCCTTGCCCGAACCCTAACCCTAACACTTCCCCGAAGCCTGACCCTCACCCGTCCCCTAATCCTAACCCGTACGCTAACACTAACCCGCGCCCTCACACGCACGCTCCCCCTAAAGCGTTGCCATACCCTCACCTGGACCCTAAACCGTCCCCGTCCCCTAACCCTAACCCTAGCCCGATCCCTAACCCTAACCCTTCCCCGAAGCCTGACCCTCACCCGTCCCCTAATCCTAACCCGTACGCTAACACTAACCCACGCCCTCACACGCACGCTCCCCCTAAAGCGTTGCCGTACCCTCACCTGGACCCTAAACCGTCCCCGTCCCCTAACCCTAACCCTAGCCCGAACCCTAACCCTAACCCTTCCCCGAAGCCTGACCCTCACCCGTCCCCTAATCCTAAGCCGTACGCTAACACTAACCCGCGCCCTCACACGCACGCTCCCCCTAAAGCGTTGCCGTACCCTCACCTGGACCCTAAACCGTCCCCGTCCCCTAACCCTAACCCTAGCCCGATCCCTAACCCTAGCCCTTCCCCGAAGCCTGACCCTCACCCGTCCCCTAATCCTAACCCGTACGCTAACACTAACCCGCGCCCTCACACGCACGCTCCCCCTAAAGCATTGCCGTACCCTCACCGGAACCCTAAACCGTCCCCGTGCCCTAAACCTAACCCTAGCCCGAACCCTAACCCTAACACTTCCCCGAAGCCTGACGCTCACCCGTCCCCTAATCCTAACCCGTACGCTAACACTAACCCACGCCCTCACACGCACGCTCCCCCTAAAGCGTTGCCGTACCCTCACCTGGACCCTAAACCGTCCGCGTCCCCTAACCCTAACCCTTGCCCGAACCCTAACCCTAACCCTTCCCCGAAGCCTGACCCTCACCCGTCCCCTAATCCTAACCCGTACGCTAACACTAACCCACGCCCTCACACGCACGCTCCCCCTAAAGCGTTGCCGTACCCTCACCTGGACCCTAAACCGTCCCCGTCCCCTAACCCTAACCCTAGCCCGAACCCTAACCCTAACCCTTCCCCGAAGCCTGACCCTCACCCGTCCCCTAATCCTAAGCCGTACGCTAACACTAACCCGCGCCCTCACACGCACGCTCCCCCTAAAGCGTTGCCGTACCCTCACCTGGACCCTAAACCGTCCCCGTCCCCTAACCCTAACCCTAGCCCGAACCCTAACCCTAACCCTTCCCCGAAGTCTGACCCTCAACCGTCCCCTAATCCTAACCCGTACGCTAACACTAACCCGCGCCCTCACACTCACGCTCCCCCTAAAGCGTTGCCGTACCCTCACCTGGACCCTAAACCGTCCCCGTCCCCTAACCCTAACCCTAGCCCGAACCCTAACCCTAACCCTTCCCCGAAGCCTGACCCTCACCCGTCCCCTAATCCTAACCCGTACGCTAACACTAACCCGCGCCCTCACACCCACGCTCCCCCTAAAGCGTTGCCGTACCCTCACCTGGACCCTAAACCGTCCCCGTCCCCTAACCCTAACCCTAGCCCGATCCCTAACCCTAACCCTTCCCCGAAGCCTGACGCTCACCCGTCCCCTAATCCTAACCCGTACGCTAACACTAACCCACGCCCTCACACGCACGCTCCCCCTAAAGCGTTGCCGTACCCTCACCTGGACCCTAAACCGTCCCCGTCCCCAAACCCTAACCCTAGCCCGAACCCTAACCCTAATCCGTCCCCGAAGCCTGACCCTCACCCGTCCCCTAATCCTAACCCGTACGCTAACACTAACCCGCGCCCTCACACGCACGCTCCCCCTAAACCGTTGACGTACCCTCACCTGGACCCTAAACCGTCCCCGTCCCCTAACCCTAACCCTAGCCCGAACCCTAACCCTAACCCTTCCCCGAAGCCTGACCCTCACCCGTCCCCTAATCCTAACCCGTACGCTAACACTAACCCACGCCCTCACACGCACGCTCCCCCTAAAGCGTTGCCGTACCCTCACCTGGACCCTAAACCGTCCCCGTCCCCTAACCCTAACCCTAGCCCGAACCCTAACCCTAACCCTTCCCCGAAGCCTGACCCTCACCCGTCCCCTAATCCTAACCCGTACGCTAACACTAACCCACGCCCTCACACGCATGCTCCCCCTAAAGCGTTGCCGTACCCTCACCTGGACCCTAAACCGTCCCCGTCCCCTAACCCTAACCCTAGCCCGAACCCTAACCCTAACCCTTCCCCGAAGCCTGACCCTCACCCGTCCCCTAATCCTAACCCGTACGCTAACACTAACCCACGCCCTCACACGCACGCTCCCCCTAAAGCGTTGCCGTACCCTCACCTGGACCCTAAACCGTCCCCGTCCCCTAACCCTAACCCTAGCCCGAACCCTAACCCTAACCCTTCCCCGAAGCCTGACCCTCACCCGTCCCCTAATCCTAACCCGTACGCTAACACTAACCCGCGCCCTCACACGCACGCTCCCCCTAAAGCGTTGCCGTACCCTCACCTGGACCGTAAACCTTCCCCGTCCCCTAACCCTAACCCTTGCCCGAACGCTAACCCTAACCCTTCCCCGAAGCCTGACCCTCACCCGTCCCCTAATCCTAACCCGTACGCTAACACTAACCCGCGCCCTCACACGCACGCTCCCCCTAAAGCGTTGCCGTACCCTCACCTGGACCCTAAACCGTCCCCGTCCCCTAACCCTAACCCTAGCCCGATCCCTAGCCCTAACCCTTCCCCGAAGCCTGACCCTCACCCGTCCCCTAATCCTAACCCGTACGCTAACACTAACCCACGCCCTCACACGCACGCTCCCCCTAAAGCGTTGCCGTACCCTCACCTGGACCCTAAACCGTCCCCGTCCCCTAACCCTAACCCTAGCCCGAACCCTAACCCTAACCCTTCCCCGAAGCCTGACCCTCACCCGTCCCCTAATCCTAAGCCGTACGCTAACACTAACCCGCGCCCTCACACGCACGCTCCCCCTAAAGCGTTGCCGTACCCTCACCTGGACCCTAAACCGTCCCCGTCCCCTAACCCTAACCCTAGCCCGAACCCTAACCCTAACCCTTCCCCGAAGTCTGACCCTCACCCGTCCCCTAATCCTAACCCGTACGCTAACACTAACCCGCGCCCTCACACGCACGCTCCCCCTAAAGCGTTGCCGTACCCTCACCTGGACCCTAAACCGTCCCCGTCCCCTAACCCTAACCCTAGCCCGAACCCTAACCCTAACACTTCCCCGAAGCCTGACCCTCACCCGTCCCCTAATCCTAACCCGTACGCTAACACTAACCCGCGCCCTCACACGCACGCTCCCCCTAAAGCGTTGCCGTACCCTCACCTGGACCCTAAACCGTCCCCGTCCCCTAACCCTAACCCTAGCCCGATCCCTAACCCTAACCCTTCCCCGAAGCCTGACGCTCACCCGTCCCCTAATCCTAACCCGTACGCTAACACTAACCCACGCCCTCACACGCACGCTCCCCCTAAAGCGTTGCCGTACCCTCACCTGGACCTAAACCGTCCCCGTCCCCTAACCCTAACCCTAGCCCGAACCCTAACCCTAATCCTTCCCTGAAGCCTGACCCTCACCCGTCCCCTAATCCTAACCCGTACGCTAACACTAACACACGCCCTCACACGCACGCTCCCCCTAAAGCGTTGCCGTACCCTCACCTGGACCCTAAACCGTCCCCGTCCCCTAACCCTAACCCTAGCCCGAACCCTAACCCTAACCCTTCCCCGAAGCCTGACCCTCACCCGTCCCCTAATCCTAACCCGTACGCTAACACTAACCCACGCCCTCACACGCACGCTCCCCCTAAAGCGTTGCCGTACCCTCACCTGGACCCTAAACCGTCCCCGTCCCCTAACCCTAACCCTAGCCCGAACCCTAACCCTAACCCTTCCCCGAAGCCTGACCCTCACCCGTCCCCTAATCCTAACCCGTACGCTAACACTAACCCGCGCCCTCACACGCACGCTCCCCCTAAAGCGTTGCCGTACCCTCACCTGGACCGTAAACCTTCCCCGTCCCCTAACCCTAACCCTTGCCCGAACCCTAACCCTAACCCTTCCCCGAAGCCTGACCCTCACCCGTCCCCTAATCCTAACCCGTACGCTAACACTAACCCGCGCCCTCACACGCACGCTCCCCCTAAAGCGTAGCCGTACCCTCACCTGGACCCTAAACCGTCCCCGTCCCCTAACCCTAACCCTAGCCCGATCCCTAACCCTAACCCTTCCCGAAGCCTGACCCTCACCTGTCCCCTAATCCTAACCCGTACGCTAACACTAACCCACGCCCTCACACGCACGCTCCCCCTAAAGCGTTGCCGTACCCTCACCTGGACCCTAAACCGTCCCCGTCCCCTAACCCTAACCCTAGCCCGAACCCTAACCCTAACACTTCCCCGAAGCCTGACCCTCACCCGTCCCCTAATCCTAAGCCGTACGCTAACAGTAACCCGCGCCCTCACACGCACGCTCCCCCTAAAGCGTTGCCGTACCCTCACCTGGACCCTAAACCGTCCCCGTCCCCTAACCCTAAACCTAGCCCGAACCCTAACCCTAACCCTTCCCCGAAGTCTGACCCTCACCCGTCCCCTAATCCTAACCCGTACGCTAACACTAACCCGCGCCCTCACACGCACGCTCCCCCTAAAGCGTTGCCGTACCCTCACCTGGACCCTAAACCGTCCCCGTCCCCTAACCCTAACCCTAGCCCGAACCCTAACCCTAACCCTTTCCCGAAGCCTGACCCTCACCCGTCCCCTAATCCTAACCCGTACGCTAACACTAACCCGCGCCCTCACACGCACGCTCCCCCTAAAGCGTTGCCGTACCCTCACCTGGACCCTAAACCGTCCCCGTCCCCTAACCCTAACCCTAGACCGAACCCTAACCCTAACCCTTCCCCGAAGCCTGACCCTCACCCGTCCCCTAATCCTAACCCGTACGCTAACACTAACCCGCGCCCTCACACGCACGCTCCCCCTAAAGCGTTGCCTTACCCTCACCTGGACCCTAAACCGTCCCCGTCCCCTAACCCTAACCCTAGCCCGATCCCTAACCCTAACCCTTCCCCGAAGCCTGACGCTCACCCGTCCCCTAATCCTAACCCGTACGCTAACACTAACCCACGCCCTCACACGCACGCTCCCCCTAAGGCGTTGCCGTACCCTCACCTGGACCCTAAACCGTCCCCGTCCCCTAACCCTAACCCTAGCCCGAACCCTAACCCTAATCCTTCCCCGAAGCCTGACCCTCACCCGTCCCCTAATCCTAACCCGTACGCTAACACTAACCCGCGCCCTCACACGCACGCTCCCCCTAAACCGTTGCCGTACCCTCACCTGGACCCTAAACCGTCCCCGTCCCCTAACCCTAACCCTAGCCCGAACCCTAACCCTAACCCTTCCCCGAAGCCTGACCCTCATCCGTCCCCTAATCCTAACCCGTACGCTAACACTAACCCACGCCCTCACACGCACGCTCGCCCTAAAGCGTTGCCGTACCCTCACCTGGACCCTAAGTCGTCCCCGTCCCCTAACCCTAACCCTAGCCCGAACCCTAACCCTAACCCTTCCCCGAAGCCTGACCCTCACCCGTCCCCTAATCCTAACCCGTACGCTAACACTAACCCACGCCCTCACACGCACGCTCCCCCTAAAGCATTGCCATACCCTCACCTGGACCCTAAACCGTCCCCGTCCCCTAATCCTAACCCTAGCCCGAACCCTAACCCTAACCCTTCCCCGAAGCCTGACCCTCACCCGTCCCCTAATCCTAACCCGTACGCTAACACTAACCCGCGCCCTCACACGCACGCTCCCCCTAAAGCGTTGCCGTACCCTCACCTGGACCCTAAACCTTCCCCGTCCCCTAACCCTAACCCTTGCCCGAACCCTAACCCTAACCCTTCCCCGAAGCCTGACGCTCACCCGTCCCCTAATCCTAACCCGTACGCTAACACTAACCCGCGCCCTCACACGCACGCTCCCCCTAAAGCGTTGCCGTACCCTCACCTGGACCCGAAACCGTCCCCGTCCCCTAACCCTAACCCTAGCCCGATCCCTAACCCTAACCCTTCCCCGAAGCCTGACCCTCACCCGTCCCCTAATCCTAACCCGTACGCTAACACTAACCCACGCCCTCACACGCACGCTCCCCCTAAAGCGTTGCCGTACCCTCACCTGGACCCTAAACCATCCCCGTCCCCTAACCCTAACCCTAGCCCGAACCCTAACCCTAACCCTTCCCCGAAGCCTGACCCTCACCCGTCCCCTAATCCTAAGCCGTACGCTAACACTAACCCGCGCCCTCACACGCACGCTCCCCCTAAAGCGTTGCCGTACCCTCACCTGGACCCTAAACCGTCCCCGTCCCCTAACCCTAACCCTAGCCCGAACCCTAACCCTAACCCTTCCCCGAATCTGACCCTCACCCGTCCCCTAATCCTAAACCGTACGCTAACACTAACCCGCGCCCTCACACGCACGGTCCCCCTAAACCGTTGCCGTACCCTCACCTGGACCCTAAACCGTCCCCGTCCCCTAACCCTAACCCTAGCCCGAACTTTAACCCTAACCCTTCCCCGAAGCCTGACCCTCACCCGTCCCCTAATCCTAACCCGTACGCTAACACTAACCCGCGCCCTCACACACACGCTCCCCCTAAAGCGTTGCCGTACCCTCACCTGGACCCTAAACCGTCCCCGTCCCCTAACCCTAACCCTAGCCCGAACCCTAACCCTAACCCTTCCCCGAAGCCTGACCCTCACCCGTCCCCTAATCCTAACCCGTACGCTAACACTAACCCACGCCGTCACATGCACGCTCACCCTAAAGCGTTGCCGTACCCTCACCTGGACCCTAAACCGTCCCCGTCCCCTAACCCTAACCCTAGCCCGAACCCTAACCCTAACACTTCCCCGAAGCCTGACCCTCACCCGTCCCCTAATCCTAACCCGTACGCTAACACTAACCCGCGCCCTCACACGCACGCCCCCCCTAAAGCGTTGCCGTACCCTCACCTGGACCCTAAACCGTCCCCGTCCCCTAACCCTAACCCTAGCCCGATCCCTAACCCTAACCCTTCCCCGAAGCCTGACGCTCACCCGTCCCCTAATCCTAACCCGTACGCTAACACTAACCCACGCCCTCACACGCACGCTCCCCCTAAGGCGTTGCCGTACCCTCACCTGGACCCTAAACCGTCCCTGTCCCCTAACCCTAACCCTAGCCCGATCCCTAACCCTAACCCTTCCCCGAAGCCTGACGCTCACCCGTCCCCTAATCCTAACCCGTACGCTAACACTAACCCACGCCCTCACACGCACGCTCCCCCTAAGGCGTTGCCGTACCCTCACCTGGACCCTAAACCATCCCCGTCCCCTAACCCTAACCCTAGCCCGAACCCTAACCCTAACCCTTCCCCGAAGCCTGACCCTCACCCGTCCCCTAATCCTAAGCCGTACGCTAACACTAACCCGCGCCCTCACACGCACGCTCCCCCTAAAGCGTTGCCGTACCCTCACCTGGACCCTAAACCGTCCCCGTCCCCTAACCCTAACCCTAGCCCGAATCCTAACCCTAACCCTTCCCCGAATCTGACCCTCACCCGTCCCCTAATCCTAACCCGTACGCTAACACTAACCCGCGCCCTCACACGCACGCTCCCCCTAAAGCGTTGCCGTACCCTCACCTGGACCCTAAACCGTCCCCGTCCCCTAACCCTAACCCTAGCCCGAACTTTAACCCTAACCCTTCCCCGAAGCCTGACCCTCACCCGTCCCCTAATCCTAACCCGTACGCTAACACTAACCCGCGCCCTCACACACACGCTCCCCCTAAAGCGTTGCCGTACCCTCACCTGGACCCTAAACCGTCCCCGTCCCCTAACCCTAACCCTAGCCCGAACCCTAACCCTAACCCTTCCCCGAAGCCTGACCCTCACCCGTCCCCTAATCCTAACCCGTACGCTAACACTAACCCACGCCGTCACATGCACGCTCACCCTAAAGCGTTGCCGTACCCTCACCTGGACCCTAAACCGTCCCCGTCCCCTAACCCTAACCCTAGCCCGATCCCTAACCCTAACACTTCCCCGAAGCCTGACCCTCACCCGTCCCCTAATCCTAACCCGTACGCTAACACTAACCCACGCCCTCACACGCACGCCCCCCCTAAAGCGTTGCCGTACCCTCACCTGGACCCTAAACCGTCCCCGTCCCCTAACCCTAACCCTAGCCCGAACCCTAACCCTAAACCTTCCCCGAAGCCTGACCCTCACCCGTCCCCTAATCCTAACCCGTACGCTAACACTAACCCGCGCCCTCACACGCACGCTCCCCCTAAAGCGTTGCCGTACCCTCACCTGGACCCTAAACCTTCCCCGTCCCCTAACCCTAACCCTTGCCCGAACCCTAACCCTAACCCTTCCCCGAAACCTGACCCTCACCCGAACCCTAATCCTAACCCGTACGCTAACACTAACCCGCGCCCTCACACGCACGCTCCCCCTAAAGCGTTGCCGTACCCTCACCTGGACCCTAAACCGTCCCCGTCCCCTAACCCTAACCCTAGCCCGAACCCTAACCCTAACCCTTCCCCGAAGCCTGACCCTCACCCGTCCCCTAATCCTAAGCCGTACGCTAACACTAACCCGCGCCCTCACACGCACGCTCCCCCTAAAGCGTTGCCGTACCCTCACCTGGACCCTAAACCGTCCCCGTCCCCTAACCCTAACCCTAGCCCGAACCCTAACCCTAACCCTTCCCCGAAGTCTGACCCTCACCCGTACCCTAATCCTAACCCGTACGCTAACACTAACCCGCGCCCTCACACGCACGCTCCCCCTAAAGCGTTGCCGTACCCTCACCTGGACCCTAAACCGTCCCCGTCCCCTAACCCTAACCCTAGCCCGAACCCTAACCCTAACCCTTCCCCGAAGCCTGACCCTCAACCGTCCCCTTATCCTAACCCGTACGCTAACACTAACCCGCGCCCTCACACCCACGCTCCCCCTAAAGCGTTGCAGTACCCTCACCTGGACCCTAAACCGTCCCCGTCCCCTAACCCTAACCCTAGCCCGAACCCTAACCCTAACTCTTCCCCGAAGCATGACCCTCACCCGTCCCCTAATCCTAACCCGTACGCTAACACTAACCCGCGCCCTCACACGCACGCTCCCCCTAAAGCGTTGCCGTACCCTCACCTGGACCCTAAACCTTCCCCGTCCCCTAACCCTAACCCTTGCCCGAACCCTAACCCTAACCCTTCCCCGAAGCCTGACCCTCACCCGTCCCCTAATCCTAACCCGTACGCTAACACTAACCCGCGCCCTCACACGCACGCTCCCCCTAAAGCGTTGCCGTACCCTCACCTGGACCCTAAACCGTCCCCGTCCCCTAACCCTAACCCTAGCCCGAACCCTAACCCTAACCCTTCCCCGAAGCCTGACCCTCACCCGTCCCCTAATCCTAAGCCGTACGCTAACACTAACCCGCGCCCTCACACGCACGCTCCCCCTAAAGCGTTGCCGTACCCTCACCTGGACCCTAAACCGTCCCCGTCCCCTAACCCTAACCCTAGCCCGAACCCTAACCCTAACCCTTCCCCGAAGTCTGACCCTCACCCGTACCCTAATCCTAACCCGTACGCTAACACTAACCCGCGCCCTCACACGCACGCTCCCCCTAAAGCGTTGCCGTACCCTCACCTGGACCCTAAACCGTCCCCGTCCCCTAACCCTAACCCTAGCCCGAACCCTAACCCTAACCCTTCCCCGAAGCCTGACCCTCAACCGTCCCCTTATCCTAACCCGTACGCTAACACTAACCCGCGCCCTCACACCCACGCTCCCCCTAAAGCGTTGCAGTACCCTCACCTGGACCCTAAACCGTCCCCGTCCCCTAACCCTAACCCTAGCCCGAACCCTAACCCTAACTCTTCCCCGAAGCATGACCCTCACCCGTCCCCTAATCCTAACCCGTACGCTAACACTAACCCGCGCCCTCACACGCACGCTCCCCCTAAAGCGTTGCCGTACCCTCACCTGGACCCTAAACCGTTCCCTTCCCCTAACCCTAACCCTAGCCCGAACCCTAACCCTAACCCTTCCCCGAAGCCTGACCCTCACCCGTCCCCTAATCCTAACCCGTACGTTAACACTAACCCGCGCCCTCACACCCACGCTCCCCCTAAAGCGTTGCCGTACCCTCACCTGGACCCTAAACCGTCCCGTCCCCTAACCCTAACCCTAGCCCGAACCCTAACCCTAACCCTTCCCCGAAGCCTGACCCTCACCCGTCCCCTAATCCTAACCCGTACGCTAACACTAACCCGCGCCCTCACACGCACGCTCCCCCTAAAGCGTTACCGTACCCTCACCTGGACCCTAAACTGTCCCCGTCCCCTAACCCTAACCCTAGCCCAAACCCTAACCCTAACCCTTCCCCGAAGCCTGACCCTCACCCATCCCCTAATCCTAACCCGTACGCTAACACTAACCCGCGCCCTCACACGCACGCTCCCCCTAAAGCGTTGCCGTACCCTCACCTGGACCCTAAACCGTCCCCGTCCCCTAACCCTAACCCTAGCCCGATCCCTAACCCTAACCCTTCCCCGAAGCCTGACCCTCACCTGTCCCATAATCCTAACCCGTATGCTAACACTAACCCACGCCCTCACACGCACGCTCCCCCTAAAGCGTTGCCGTACCCTCACCTGGATCCTAAACCGTCCCCGTCCCCTAACCCTAACCCTAGCCCGAACCCTAACCCTAACCCTTCCCCGAAGCCTGACCCTCACCCGTCCCCTAATCCTAACCCGTACGCTAACACTAACCCGCGCGCTCACACGCACGCTCCCTCTAAAGCGTTGCTGTACCCTCACCTGGACCCTAAACCGTCCCAGTCCCCTAACCCTAACCCTAGCCCGAACCCTAACCCTAACCCTTCCCCGAAGCCTGACCCTCACCCTTCCCCTAATCCTAACCCGTACGCTAACACTAACCCACGCCCTCACACGCACGCTCCCCCTAAAGCGTTGCCGTACCCTCACCTGGACCCTAAACCGTCCCCGTCCCCTAACCCTAAGCCTAGCCCGAACCCTAACCCTAATCCTTCCCCGAAGCCTGACCCTCACCCTTCCCTTAATCCTAACCCGTACGCTAACACTAACCCGCGCCCTCACACGCACGCTCACCCTACAGCGTTGCCATACCCTCACCTGGACCCTAAACCATCCCCGTCCCCTAACCCTAACCCTAGCCCGAACCCTAACCCTAACCCTTCCCCGAAGCCTGACCCTCACCCGTCCCCTAATCCTAACCCGTACGCTAACACTAACCTGCGCCCTCACACGCACGCTCCCCCTAAAGCGTTGCCGTACCCTCACCTGGACCCTACACCGTCCCCATCCCCTAACCCTAACCCTAGCCCGAACCCTAACCCTAACCTTTCCCCGAAGCCTGACCCTCACCCGTCCCCTAATCCTACCCCGTACGTTAACACTAACCCGCGCCCTCACACGCACGCTCCCCCTAAAGCGTTGCCGTACCCTCACCTGGACCCAAAACCGTCCCCGTCCCCTAACCGTAACCCTAGCCCGAACCCTAACCCTAACCCTTCCCCGAAGCCTGACCCTCACCCGTCCCCTAATCCTAACCCGTACGCTAACACTAACCCGCACCCTCACACGCACGCTCCCCCTAAAGCGTTGCCGTACCCTCACCTGGACCCTAAACCGTCCCCGTCCCCTAACCCTAACCCTAGCCCGAACCCTAACCCTAACCCTTCCCCGAAGCCTGACCCTCACCCGTCCCCTAATCCTAACCCGTACGCTAACACTAACGCGCGCCCTCACACGCACGCTCCCCCTAAAGCGTTGCCGTACCCTCACCTGGACCCTAAACCGTCCCCGTCCCCTAACCATAACCCTAGCCCGAACCCTAACCCTAACCCTTCCCCGAAGCCTGACCCTCACCCGTCCCCTAATCCTAACCCGTACGCTAACACTAACCCACGCCCTCACACGCACGCTCCCCCTAAAGCGTTGCCGTACCCTCACCTGGACCCTAAACCGTCCCCGTCCCCTATCCCTATCCCTAGCCCGAACCCTAACCCTAATCCTTACCGTAAGCCTGACCCTCACCCGTCCCCTAATCCTAACCCGTACGCTAACACTAACCCGCGCCCTCACACGCACGCTCACCCTAAAGCGTTGCCGTACCCTCACCTGGACCCTAAACCGTTCGCGTCCCCTAACCCTAACCCTAGCCCGAACCCTAACCCTAACCCTTCCCCGAAGCCTGACACTCACCCGTCCCCTAATCCTAACCCGTACGCTAACACTAACCCGCGCCCTCACACGCACGGTCCCCCTAAAGCGTGGCCGTACCCTCACCTAGACCCTAAACCGTCCCCGTCCCCTAACCCTAACCCTAGCCCCAACCCTAACCCTAACCCTTCCCCGAAGCCTGACCCTCACCCGTCCCCTAATCCTAACCCGCACGCTAACACTAACCCGCGCCCTCACACACACGCTCCCCCTAAAGCGTTGCCATACCCTCACGTGGACCCTAAACCGTCCCCGTCCCCTAACCCTAACCCTAGCCCGAACCCTAACCCTAATCCTTCCCCGAAGCCTGACCCTCACCCGTCCCCTAATCCTAACCCGTACGCTAACACTAACCCGCGCCCTCACACGCACGCTCACCCTACAGCGTTGCCATACCCTCACCTGGACCCTAAACCGTCCCCGTCCCCTAACCCTAACCCTAGCCCGAACCCTAACCCTAACCCTTCCCCGAAGCCTGACCCTCACCCGTCCCCTAATCCTAACCCGTACGCTAACACTAACCTGCGCCCTCACACGCACGCTCCCCCTAAAGCGTTGCCGTACCCTCACCTGGACCCTAAACCGTCCCCGTCCCCTAACTCTAACCCTAGCCCGAACCCTAACCCTAACACTTCCCCGAAGCCTGACCCTCACCCGTCCCCTAATCCTAACCCGTACGCTAACACTAACGCGCGCCCTCACACGCACGCTCCCCCTAAAGCGTTGCCGTACCCTCACCTGAACCCTAAACCGTCCCCGTCCCCTAACCCTAACCCTAGCCCGAACCCTAACCCTAACCCTTCCCCGAAGCCTGACGCTCACCCGTCCCCTAATCCTAACCCGTACGCTAACACTAACCCACGCCCTCACACGCACGCTCCCCCTAAAGCGTTGCCGTACCCTCACCTGGACCCTAAACCGTCCCCGTCCCCTAACCCTAACCCTAGCCCGAACCGTAAACCTAATCCTTCCCCTAAGCCTGACCCTCACCCATCCCCTAATCCTAACCCGTACGCTAACACTAACCCGCGCCCTCACACGCATACTCCCCCTAAAGCATTGCCGTACCCTCACCTGGACCCTAAACCGTCCCCGTCCCCTAACCCTAACCCTAGCCCGAACCCTAACCCTAACCCTTCCCCGAAGCCTGACACTCACCCGTCCCCTAATCCTAACCCGTACGCTAACACTAACCCGCGCCCTCACACGCACGGTCCCCCTAAAGCATTGCCGTACCCTCACCTAGACCCTAAACCGTCCCCGTCCCCTAACCCTAACCCTAGCCCGAACCCTAACCCTAACCCTTCCCCGAAGCCTGACACTCACCCGTCCCCTAATCCTAACCCGTACGCTAACACTAACCTGCGCCCTCACACGCACGCTCCCCCTAAAGCGTTGCCGTACCCTCACCTGGACCCTAAACCGTCCCCGTCCCCTAACCCTAACCCTAGCCCGAACCCTAACCCTAACCCTTCCCCGAGGCCTGACCCTCACCCGTCCCCTAATCCTAACCCGCACGCTAACACTAACCTGCGCCCTCACACGCACGCTCCCCCTAAAGCGTTGCCGTACCCTCACCTGGACCCTAAACCGTCCCCGTCCCCTAACCCTAACCCTAGCCCGAACCCTAACCCTAACCCTTCCCCGAAGCCTGACCCTCACCCGTCCCCTAATCCTAACCCGCACGCTAACACTAACCTGCGCCCTCACACGCACGCTCCCCCTAAAGCGTTGCCGTACCCTCACCTGGACCCTAAACCGTCCCCGTCCCCTAACCCTAACCCTAGCCCGAACCCTAACCCTAACCCTTCCCCGAAGCCTGACCCTCACCCGTCCCCTAATCCTAACCCGTACGCTAACACTAACCCGCGCCCTCACACGCACGCTCCCCCTAAAGCGTTGCCGTACCCTCACCTGGACCCTAAACCGTCCCCGTCCCCTAACCCTAACCCTAACCCGAACCCTAACCCTAACACTTCCCCGAAGCCTGACCCTCACCCGTCCCCTAATCCTAACCCGTACGCTAACACTAACCCGCGCCCTCACACGCACGCTCCCCCTAAAGCGTTGCCGTACCCTCACCTGGACCCTAAAACGTCCCCGTCCCCTAACCCTAACCCTAGCCCGAACCCTAACCCTAACCCTTCCCCGAAGCCTGACGCTCACCTATCCCCTAATCCTAACCCGTACGCTAACACTAACCCACACCCTCACACGCACGCTCCCCCTAAAGCGTTGCCGTACCCTCACCTGGACCCTAAACCGTCCCCGTCCCCTAACCCTAACCCTAGCCCGAACCCTAACCCTAACCCTTCCCCGAAGCCTGACCCTCACCCGTCCCCTAATCCTAACCCGCACGCTAACACTAACCCGCGCCCTCACACGCCCGCTCCCCCTAAAGCGTTGCCGTACCCTCACCTGGACCCTAAACCGTCCCCGTCCCCTAACCCTAACCCTAGCCCGAACCCTAACCCTAATCCTTCCCCGAAGCCTGACCCTCACCCGTCCCCTATTCCTAACCCGTACGCTAACACTAACCCGCGCCCTCACACGCACGCTCACCCTACAGCGTTGCCATACCCTCACCTGGACCCTAAACCGTCCCCGTCCCCTAACCCTAAGCCTAGCCCGAACCCTAACCCTAACCCTTCCCCGAAGCCTGACCCTCACCCGTCCCCTAATCCTAACCCGTACGCTAACACTAACCTGCGCCCTCACACGCACGCTCCCCCTAAAGCGTTGCCATACCCTCACCTGGACCCTAAACCGTCCCCGTCCCCTAACCCTAACCCTAGCCCGAACCCTAACCCTAACCCTTCCCCGAAGCCTGACGCTCACCCGTCCCCTAATCCTAACCCGTACGCTAACACTAACCCACGCCCTCACACGCACGCTCCCCCTAAAGCGTTGCCGTACCCTCACCTGGACCCTAAACCGTGCCCGTCCCCTAACCCTAACCCTAGCCCGAACCGTAAACCTATTCCTTCCCCTAAGCCTGACCCTCACCCGTCCCCTAATCCTAACCCGTACGCTAACACTAACCCGCGCCCTCACACGCACGCTCCCCCTAAAGCGTTGCCGTACCCTCACCTGGACCCTAAACCGTCCCCGTCCCCTAACCCTAACCCTAGCCCGAACCCTAACCCTAACCCTTCCCCGAAGCCTGACACTCACCCGTCCCCTAATCCTAACCCGTACGCTAACACTAACCCGCGCCCTCACACACACGGTCCCCCTAAAGCGTTGCCGTACCCTCACCTAGACCCTAAACCGTCCCCGTCCCCTAACCCTAACCCTAGCCCCAACCCTAACCCTAACCCTTCCCCGAAGCCTGACCCTCACCTGTCCCCTAATCCTAACCCGTACGCTAACACTAACCTGCGCCCTCACACGCACGCTCCCCCTAAAGCGTTGCCGTACCCTCACCTAGACCCTAAACCGTCCCCGTCCCCTAACCCTAACCCTAGCCCCAACCCTAACCCTAACCCTTCCCCGAAGCCTGACCCTCACCTGTCCACTAATCCTAAACCGTACGCTAACACTAACCTGCGCCCTCACACGCACGCTCCCCCTAAAGCGTTGCCGTACCCTCACCTGGACCCTAAACCGTCCCCGTCCCCTAACCCTAACCCTAGCCCGAACCCTAACCCTAACCCTTCCCCGAAACCTGACCCTCACCCGTCCCCTAATCCTAACCCGTACGCTAACACTAACCCGCGCCCTCACACGCACGCTCCCCCTAAAGCGTTGCCGTACCCTCACCTGGACCCTAAACCGTCCCCATCCCCTAACCCTAACCCTAGCCCGAACCCTAACCCTAACCCTTCCGCGAAGCCTGACCCTCACCCGTCCCCTAATCCTAACCCGTACGCTAACACTAACCCACGCCCTCACACGCACGCTCCCCCTAAAGCGTTGCCGTACCCTCACCTGGACCCTAAACCGTCCCCGTCCCCTAACCCTAACCCTAGCCCGAACCCTAACCCTAACCCTTCCCCGAAGCCTGACGCTCACCCGTCCCCTAATCCTAACCCGTACGCTAACACTAATGCGCGCCCTCACACGCACGCTCCCCCTAAAGCGTTGCCGTACCCTCACGTGGACCCTAAACCGTCCCCGTCCCCTAACCCTAACCCTAGCCTGAACCCTAACCCTAACCCTTCCCCGAAGCCTGACCCTCAAACGTCCCCTAATCCTAACCCGAACGCTAACACTAACCCGCGCCCTCACACGCACGCTCCCCCTAAAGCGTTGCCGTACCCTCACCTGGACCCTAAACCGTCCCCGTCCCCTAACCCTAACCCTAGCCCGAACCCTAACCCTAACCCTTCCCCGAAGCCTGACCCTCACCCGTCCCCTAATCCTAACCCGCACGCTAACACTAACCCGCGCCCTCACACGCACGCTTCCCCTAAAGCGTTGCCGTACCCTCACCTGGACCCTAAACCGTCCCCGTCCCCTAACCCTAACCCTAGCCCGAACCCTAACCCTAACCCTTCCCCGAAGCCTGACCCTCACCCGTCCCCTAATCCTAACCCGCACGCTAACCCTAACGCGCGCCCTCACACGCACGCTCCCCTAAAGCGTTGCCGTACCCTCACCTGGACCCTAAACCGTCCCCGTCCCCTAACCCTAACCCTAGCCCGAAACCTAACCCTAATCCTTCCCCGAAGCCTGACCCTCACCCGTCCCCTATTCCTAACCCGTACGCTAACACTAACCCGCGCCCTCACACGCACGCTCACCCTACAGCGTTGCCATACCCTCACCTGGACCCTAAACCGTCCCCGTCCCCTAATCCTAACCCTAGCCCGAACCCTAACCCTAACCCTTCCCCGAAGCCTGACCCTCACCCGTCCCCTAATCCTAACCCGTACGCTAACACTAACCTGCGCCCTCACACGCACGCTCTGCCTAAAGCGTTGCCATACCCTCACCTGGACCCTAAACCGTCCCCGTCCCCTAACCCTAACCCTAGCCCGAACCCTAACCCTAACCCTTCCCCGAAGCCTGACCCTCACCCGTCCCCTAATCCTAACCCGTACGCTAACACTAACCCACGCCCTCACACGCACGCTCCCCCCAAAGCGTTGCCGTACCCTCACCTGGACCCTAAACCGTCCCCATCCCCTAACCCTAACCCTAGCCCGAACCCTAACCCTAACCCTAACCCTTCCCCGAAGCCTGACCCTCACCCGTCCCCTAATCCTAACCCGTACGCTAACACTAACCCGCGCCCTCACACGCACGCTCCCCCTAAAGCGTTGCCGTACCCTCACCTGGACCCTAAACCGTCCCCGTCCCCTAACCCTAACCCTAGCCCGAACCCTAACCCTAACCCTTCCCCGAAGCCTGACCCTCAACCGTCCGCTAATCCTAACCCGTACGCTAACACTAACCCGCGCCCTCACACGCACGCTCCCCCTAAAGCGTTGCCGTACCCTCACCTGGACCCTAAACCGTCCCCTAAACCTAACCCTAACCCTAGCCCGAACCCTAACCCTAACCCTTCCCCGAAGCCTGACCCTCACCCGTCCCCTAATCCTAACCCGTACGCTAACACTAACCCGCGCCCTCACACGCACGCTCCCCCTAAAGCGTTGCCGAACCCTCACCTGGACCCTAAACTGTCCCTGTCCCCTAACCCTAACCCTAGCCCGAACCCTAACCCTAACCCTTCCCCGAAGCCTGACCCTCAACCGTCCCCGAATCCTAACCCGTACGCTAACCCTAACGCGCGCCCTCACACGCACGCTCACCCTAAAGCGTTGCCGTACCCTCACCTGGACCCTAAACCGTCCCCGTCCCCTAACCCTAACCCTAGCCCGAACCCTAACCCTAACCCTTCCCCGAAGCCTGACCCTCACCCGTCCCCTAATCCTAACCCGTATGCTAACCCTAACCCGCGCCCTCACATGCACGCTCCCCCTAAAGCGTTGCCGTACCCTCACCTAGACCCTAAACCGTCCCCGTCCCCTAACCCTAACCCTAGCCCGAACCCTAACCCTAACACTTCCCCGAAGCCTGACCCTCACCCGTCCCCTAATCCTAACCCGTACGCTAACACTAACCTGCGCCCTCACACGAACGCTCCCCCTAAAGCGTTGCCGTACCCTCACCTGGACCCTAAACCGTCCCCGTCCCCTAACCCTAACCCTAGCCCGAACCCTAACCCTAACCCTTCCCCGAAGCCTGACCCTCACGCGTCCCGTAATCCTAACCCGTACGCTAACACTAACGCGCGCCCTCACACGCACGCTCCCCCTAAAGCGTTGCCGTACCCTCAACTGAACCCTAAACCGTCCCCGTCCCCTAAACCTAACCCTAGCCCGAACCCTAACCCTAACCCTTCCCCGAAGCCTGACGCTCACCCGTCCCCTAATCCTAACCCGTACGCTAACACTAACCCACGCCCTCACACGCACGCTCCCCCTAAAGCGTTGCCGTACCCTCACCTGGACCCTAAACCGTCCCCGTCCCCTAACCCTAACCCTAGCCCGAACCGTAAACCTAATCCTTCCCCTAAGCCTGACCCTCACCCGGCCCCTAATCCTAACCCGTACGCTAACACTAACCCGCGCCCTCACACGCACGCTCCCCCTAAAGCGTTGCCGTACCCTCACCTGGACCCTAAACCGTCCCCGTCTCCTAACCCTAACCCTAGCCCGAACCCTAACCCTAACCCTTCCCCGAAGCCTGACACTCAACCGTCCCCTAATCCTAACCCGTACGCTAACACTAACCCGCGCCCTCACACGCACGGTCCCCCTAAAGCGTTGCCGTACCCTCACCTAGACCCTAAACCGTCCCCGTCCCCTAACCCTAACCCTAGCCCCAACCCTAACCCTAACCCTTCCCCGAAGCCTGACCCTCACCTGTCCCCTAATCCTAACCCGTACGCTAACACTAACCTGCGCCCTCACACGCACGCTCCCCCTAAAGCGTTGCCGTACCCTCACCTGGACCCTAAACCGTCCCCGTCCCCTAACCCTAACCCTAGCCCGAACCCTAACCCTAAACCTTCCCCGAAGCCTGACCCTCACCCGTCCCCTAATCCTAACCCGCACGCTAACACTAACCTGCGTCCTCACACGCACGCTCCCCCTAAAGCGTTGCCGTACCCTCACCTGGACCCTAAACCGTCCCCGTCCCCTAACCCTAACCCTAGCCCGAACCCTAACCCTAACCCTTCCCCGAAGCCTGACCCTCACCCGTCCCCTAATCCTAACCCGTACGCTAACACTAACCCGCGCCCTCACACGCACGCTCCCCCTAAAGCGTTGCCGTACCCTCACCTGGTCCCTAAACCGTCCCCATCCCCTAACCCTAACCCTAGCCCGAACCCTAACCCTAACCCTTCCCCGAAGCCTGACCCTCACCCGTCCCCTAATCCTAACCCGTACGCTAACACTAACCCGCGCCCTCACACGCACGCTCCCCCTAAAGCGTTGCCGTACCCTCACCTGGACCCTAAACCGTCCCCGTCCCCTAACCCTAACCCTAGCCCGAACCCTAACCCTAACCCTTCCCCGAAGCCTGACCCTCAACCGTCCCCTAATCCTAACCCGTACGCTAACACTAACCCGCGCCCTCACACGCACGCTCCCCCTAAAGCGTTGCCGTACCCTCACCTGGACCCTAAACCGTCCCCTAAACCTAACCCTAACCCTAGCCCGAACCCTAACCCTAACCCTTCCCCGAAGCCTGACCCTCACCCGTCCCCTAATCCTAACCCGTACGCTAACACTAACCCGCGCCCTCACACGCACGCTCCCCCTAAAGCGTTGCCGTACCCTCACCTGGACCCTAAACCGTCCCCGTCCCCTAACCCTAACCCTAGCCCGAACCCTAACCCTAACCCTTCCCCGAAGCCTGACCCTCACGCGTCCCGTAATCCTAACCCGTACGCTAACACTAACGCGCGCCCTCACACGCACGCTCCCCCTAAAGCGTTGCCGTACCCTCAACTGAACCCTAAACCGTCCCCGTCCCCTAAACCTAACCCTAGCCCGAACCCTAACCCTAACCCTTCCCCGAAGCCTGACGCTCACCCGTCCCCTAATCCTAACCCGTACGCTAACACTAACCCACGCCCTCACACGCACGCTCCCCCTAAAGCGTTGCCGTACCCTCACCTGGACCCTAAACCGTCCCCGTCCCCTAACCCTAACCCTAGCCCGAACCGTAAACCTAATCCTTCCCCTAAGCCTGACCCTCACCCGTCCCCTAATCCTAACCCGTACGCTAACACTAACCCGCGCCCTCACACGCACGCTCCCCCTAAAGCGTTGCCGTACCCTCACCTGGACCCTAAACCGTCCCCGTCTCCTAACCCTAACCCTAGCCCGAACCCTAACCCTAACCCTTCCCCGAAGCCTGACACTCAACCGTCCCCTAATCCTAACCCGTACGCTAACACTAACCCGCGCCCTCACACGCACGGTCCCCCTAAAGCGTTGCCGTACCCTCACCTAGACCCTAAACCGTCCCCGTCCCCTAACCCTAACCCTAGCCCCAACCCTAACCCTAACCCTTCCCCGAAGCCTGACCCTCACCTGTCCCCTAATCCTAACCCGTACGCTAACACTAACCTGCGCCCTCACACGCACGCTCCCCCTAAAGCGTTGCCGTACCCTCACCTGGACCCTAAACCGTCCCCGTCCCCTAACCCTAACCCTAGCCCGAACCCTAACCCTAAACCTTCCCCGAAGCCTGACCCTCACCCGTCCCCTAATCCTAACCCGCACGCTAACACTAACCTGCGCCCTCACACGCACGCTCCCCCTAAAGCGTTGCCGTACCCTCACCTGGACCCTAAACCGTCCCCGTCCCCTAACCCTAACCCTAGCCCGAACCCTAACCCTAACCCTTCCCCGAAGCCTGAGCCTCACCCGTCCCCTAATCCTAACCCGTACGCTAACACTAACCCGCGCCCTCACACGCACGCTCCCCCTAAAGCGTTGCCGTACCCTCACCTGGTCCCTAAACCGTCCCCATCCCCTAACCCTAACCCTAGCCCGAACCCTAACCCTAACCCTTCCCCGAAGCCTGACCCTCACCCGTCCCCTAATCCTAACCCGTACGCTAACACTAACCCGCGCCCTCACACGCACGCTCCCCCTAAAGCGTTGCCGTACCCTCACCTGGACCCTAAACCGTCCCCTAAACCTAACCCTAACCCTAGCCCGAACCCTAACCCTAACCCTTCCCCGAAGCCTGACCCTCACCCGTCCCCTAATCCTAACCCGTACGCTAACACTAACCCGCGCCCTCACACGCACGCTCCCCCTAAAGCGTTGCCGTACCCTCACCTGGACCCTAAACCGTCCCCGTCCCCTAACCCTAACCCTAGCCAGAACCCTAACCCTAACCCTTCCCCGAAGCCTGACCCTCACCCGTCCCCTAATCCTAACCCGTACGCTAACACTAATGCGCGCCCTCACACGCACGCTCCCCCTAAAGCGTTGCCGTACCCTCACCTGGACCCTAAACCGTCCCCGTCCCCTAACCCTAACCCTAGCCCGAACCCTAACCCTAAACCTTCCCCGAAGCCTGACCCTCACCCGTCCCCTATTACTAACCCGTACGCTAACACTAACCCGCGCTCTCACACGCACGCTCCCCCTAAAGCGTTGCCGTACCCTCACCTGGACCCTAAACCGTCCCCGTCCCCTAACCCTAACCCTAGCCCGAACCCTAACCCTAACCCTTCCCCAAAGCCTGACCCTCACCCGTCCCCTAATCCTAACCCGTACGCTAACACTAACCCGCGCCCTCACACGCATGCTCCCCCTAAAGCGTTGCCGTACCCTCACCTGGACCCTAAACCCTCCCTGTCCCCTAACCCTAACCCTAGCCCGAACCCTAACCCTAACCCTTCCCCGAAGCCTGACCCTCACCCGTCCCCTAATCCTAACCCGTACGCTAACACTAACCCGCGCCCTCACACGCACGCTCCCCCTAAAGCGTTGCCGTACCCTCACCTGGACCCTAAACCGTCCCCGTCCCCTAACCCTAACCCTAGCCCGAACCCTAACCCTAACCCTTCCCCGAAGCCTGACCCTCACCCGTCCCCTAATCCTAACCCGTACGCTAACACTAATGCGCGCCCTCACACGCACGCTCCCCCTAAAGCGTTGCCGTACCCTCACCTGGACCCTAAACCGTCCCCGTCCCCTAACCCTAACCCTAGCCCGAACCCTAACCCTAACCCTTCCCCGAAGCCTGACCCTCAACCGTCCCCTAATCCTAACCCGTACGCTAACACTAACCCGCGCCCTCACACGCACACTCCCCCTAAAGCGTTGCCGTACCCTCACCTGGACCCTAAACCGTCCCCGTCCCCTAACCCTAACCCTAGCCCGAACCCTAACCCTAACCCTTCCCCGAAGCCTGACCCTCACCCGTCCCCTAATCCTAACCCGTACGCTAACACTAACCCGCGCACTCACACGCACGCTCCCCCAAAAGCGTTGCCGTACCCTCACCTGGACCCTAAACCGTCCCCGTCCCCTAACGCTAACCCTAGCCCGAACCCTAACCGTAAACCTTCCCCGAAACCTGACCTTCACCCGTCCCCTAATCCTAACCCGTACGCTAACACTAAACCGCGCCCTCACACGCACGCTCCCCCTAAAGCGTTGCCGTACCCTCACCTGGACACTAAACCGTCCCCGTCCCCTAACCCTAACCCTAGCCCGAACCCTAACCCTTCCCCGAAGCCTGACCCTCACCCGTCCCCTAATCCTAACCCGTACGCTAACACTAACCCGCGCCCTCACACGCACGCTCCCCCTAAAGCGTTGCCGTACCCTCACCTGGACCCTAAACCGTCCCCGTCCCCTAACCCTAACCCTAGCCCGAACCCTAACCCTAACCCTTCCCCGAAGCCTGACCCTCACCCGTCCCCTAATCCTAACCCGCACGCTAACACTAACCCGCGCCCTCACACGCACGCTCCCCCTAAAGCGTTGCCGTACCCTCACCTGGACCCTAAACCGTCCCCGTGCCCTAACCCTAACCCTAGCCCGAACCCTAACCCTAACCCTTCCCCGAAGCCTGACCCTCACCCGTCCCCTAATCCTAACCCGTACGCTAACACTAACCCGCGCCCTCACACGCACGCTCCCCCTAAAGCGTTGCCGTACCCTCACCTGGACCCTAAACCGTCCCCGTCCCCTAACCCTAACCCTAGCCCGAACCCTAACCCTAACCCTTCCCCGAAGCCTGACCCTCACCCGTCCCCTAATCCTAACCCGTACGCTAACACTAACCCGCGCCCTCACACGCACGCTCCCCCTAAAGCGTTGCCGTACCCTCACCTGGACCCTAAACCGTCCCCGTCCCCTAAACCTAACCCTAGCCCGATCCCTAACCCTAACTCTTCCCTGAAGCCTGACCCTCACCCGTCCCCTAATCCTAACCCGTACGCTAACACTAACCCGCGCCCTCACACGCACGCTCCCCCTAAAGCATTGCCGTGCCCTCACCTGGACCCTAAACCGTCCCCGTCCCCAAACCCTAACCTTAGACCGAACCCTAACCCTAACCCTTCCCCGAAGCCTGACACTCACCCGTCCACTAATCCTAACCCGTACGCTAACACTAACCCGTGCCCTCACACCCACGCTCACCCTAAAGCGTTGCCGTACCCTCACCTGGACCCTAAACCGTCCCCGTCCCCTAACCCTAACCCTAGCCCGAACCCTAACCCTAACCCTTCCCCGAAGCCTGACCCTCACCCGTCCCCTAATCCTAACCCGTACGCTAACACTAACCCGCGCACTCACACGCACGCTCCCCCTAAAGCGTTGCCGTACCCTCACCTGGACCCTAAACCGTCCCCGTCCCCTAACCCTAACCCTAGCCCGAACCCTAACCCTAACCCTTCCCCGAAGCCTGACCCTCACCCGTCCCCTAATCCTAACACGTACGCTAACACTAACCCGCGCCCTCACACGCACGCTCCCCCGAAAGCGTTGCCGTACCCTCACCTGGACCTTAAACCGTCCCCGTCCCCTAACCCTAACCCTAGCCCGAACCCTAACCGTAAACCTTCCCCGAAACCTGACCTTCACCCGTCCCCTAATCCTAACCCGTACGCTAACACTAACCCGCGCCCTCACACGCACGCTCCCCCTAAAGCGTTGCCGTACCCTCACCTGGACCCTAAACCGTCCCCGTCCCCTAACCCTAACCCTAGCCCGAACCCTAACCCTTCCCCGAAGCCTGACCCTCACCCGTCCCCTAATCCTAACCCGTACGCTAACACTAACCCGCGCCCTCACACGCACGCTCCCCCTAAAGCGTTGCCGTACCCTCACCTGGACCCTAAACCGTCCCCGTCCCCTAACCCTAACCCTAGCCCGAACCCTAACCCTAACACTTCCCCGAAGCCTGACCCTCACCCGTCCCCTAATCCTAACCCGTACGCTAACACTAACCCGCGCCCTCACACGCACGCTCCCCCTAAAGCGTTGCCGTACCCTCACATGGACCCTAAACCGTCCCCGTGCCCTAACCCTAACCCTAGCCCGAACCCTAACCCTAACCCTTCCCCGAAGCCTGACCCTCACCCGTCCCCTAATCCTAACCCGTACGCTAACACTAACCCGCGCCCTCACACGCACGCTCCCCCTAAAGCGTTGCCATACCCTCACCTGGACCCTAAACCGTCCCCGTCCCCTAACCCTAACCCTAGCCCGAACCCTAACCCTAACCCTTCCCCGAAGCCTGATCCTCACCCGTCCCCTAATCCTAACCCGTACGCTAACACTAACCCGCGCCCTCACACGCACGCTCCCCCTAAAGCGTTGCTGTACCCTCACCTGGACCCTAAACCGGCCCCGTCCCCTAACCCTAACCCTAGCCCGATCCCTAACCCTAACTCTTCCCTGAAGCCTGACCCTCACCCGTCCCCTAATCCTAACCCGTACGCTAACACTAACCCGCGCCCTCACACGCACGCTCCCCCTAAAGCATTGCCGTATCCTCACCTGGACCCTAAACCGTCCCCGTCCCCAAACCCTAACCTTAGACCGAACCCTAACCCTAACCCTTCCCCGAAGCCTGACCCTCACCCGTCCACTAATCCTAACCCGTACGCTAACACAAACCCGCGCCCTCACACCCACGCTCCCCCTAAAGCGTTGCCGTACCCTCACCTGGACCCTAAACCGTCCCCGTCCCCTAACCCTAACCCTAGCCCGAACCGTAACCCTAACCCTTCCCCGAAGCCTGACCCTCACCCGTCCCCTAATCCTAACCCGTACGCTAACACTAACCCGCGCCCTCACACGCACGCTCGCCCTAAAGCGTTGCCGTACCCTCACCTGGACCCTAAACCGTCCCCGTCCCATAACCCTAACCCTAGACCGAACCCTAACCCTAACCCTTCCCCGAAGCCTGACCCTCACCCGTCCCCTAATCCTAACCCGTACGCTAACACTAACCCGCGCCCTCACACGCACGCTCCCCCTAAAGCGTTGCCATACCCTCACCTGGACCCTAAACCGTCCCCGTCCCCTAACCCTAACCCTAGCCCGATGCCTAACCCTAACTCTTCCCTGAAGCCTGACCCTCACCCGTCCCCTAATCCTAACCCGTACGCTAACACTAACCCGCGCCCTCACATGCACGCTCCCCCTAAAGCATTGCCGTACCCTCACCTGGACCCTAAACCATCCCCGTCCCCTAACCCTAACCCTAGACCGAACCCTAACCCTAACCCTTCCCCGAAGCCTGACCCTCACCCGTCCACTAATCCTAACCCGTATGCTAACACTAACCCGTGCCCTCACACCTACGCTCCCCCTAAAGCGTTGCCGTACCCTCACCTGGACCCTAAACCGTCCCCGTCCCCTAACCCTAACCCTAGCCCGAACCCTAACCCTAACCCTTCCCCGAAGCCTGACCCTCACCCGTCACCTAATCCTAACCCGTACGCTAACACTAACCCGCGCCCTCACACGCACGCTCCCCCTAAAGCGTTGCCGTACCCTCACCTGGACCCTAAACCGTCCCCGTCCCCTAACCCTAACCCTAGCCCGAACCCTAACCCTAACCCTTCCCCGAAGCCTGACCCTCACCCGTCCCCTAATCCTAACCCGCACGCTAACACTAACCCGCGCCCTCACACGCACGCTCCCTCTAAAGCGTTGCTGTACCCTCACCTGGACCCTAAACCGTCCCCGTCCCCTAACCCTAACCCTAGCCCGAACCCTAACCCTAACCCTTCCCCGAAGCCTGACACTCACCCGTCCCCTAATCCTAACCCGTACGCTAACACTAACCCGCGCCCTCACACGCACGGTCCCCCTAAAGCGTTGCCGTACCCTCACCTAGACCCTAAACCGTCCCCGTCCCCTAACCCTAACCCTAGCCCCAACCCTAACCCTAACCCTTCCCCGAAGCCTGACCCTCACCTGTCCCCTAATCCTAACCCGTACGCTAACACTAACCTGCGCCCTCACACGCACGCTCCCCCTAAAGCGTTGCCGTACCCTCACCTGGACCCTAAACCGTACCCGTCCCCTAACCCTAACCCTAGACCGAACCCTAACCCTAAACCTTCCCCGAGGCCTGACCCTCACCCGTCCCCTAATCCTAACCCGCACGCTAACACTAACCTGCGCCCTCACATGCACGCTCCCCCTAAAGCGTTGCCGTACCCTCACCTGGACCCTAAACCGTCCCCGTCCCCTAACCCTAACCCTAGCCCGAACCCTAACCCTAACCCTTCCCCGAAGCCTGACCCTCACCCGTCCCCTAATCCTAACCCGTACGCTAACACTAACCCGCGCCCTCACACGCACGCTCCCCCTAAAGCGTTGCCGTACCCTCACCTGGTCCCTAAACCGTCCCCATCCCCTAACCCTAACCCTAGCTCGAACCCTAACCCTAACCCTTCCCCGAAGCCTGACCCTCACCCGTCCCCTAATCCTAACCCGTACGCTAACACTAACCCGCGCCCTCACACGCACGCTCCCCCTAAACCGTTGCCGTACCCTCACCTGGACCCTAAACCGTCCCCGTCCCCTAACCCTAACCCTAGCCCGAACCCTAACCCTAACCCTTTCCCGAAGCCTGACCCTCACCCGTCCCCTAATCCTAACCCGCACGCTAACACTAACCCGCGCCCTCACACGCACGCTTCCCCTAAAGCGTTGCCGTACCCTCACCTGGACCCTAAACCGTCCCCGTCCCCTAACCCTAACCCTAGCCCGAACCCTAACCCTAACCCTTCCCCGAAGCCTGACCCTCACCCGTCCCCTAATCCTAACCCGCACGCTAACCCTAACGCGCGCCCTCACACGCACGCTCCCCTAAAGCGTTGCCGTACCCTCACCTGGACCCTAAACCGTCCCCGTCCCCTAACCCTAACCCTAGCCCGAAACCTAACCCTAATCCTTCCCCGAAGCCTGACCCTCACCCGTCCCCTATTCCTAACCCGTACGCTAACACTAACCCGCGCCCTCACACGCACGCTCACCCTACAGCGTTGCCATACCCTCACCTGGACCCTAAACCGTCCCCGTCCCCTAACCCTAACCCTAGCCCGAACCCTAACCCTAACCCTTCCCCGAAGCCTGACCCTCACCCGTCCCCTAATCCTAACCCGTACGCTAACACTAACCCGCGCCCTCACACGCACGCTCCCCCTAAAGCTTTGCCGTACCCTCACCTGGACCCTAAACCGTCCCCGTCCCCTAACCCTAACCCTAGCCTGAACCCTAACCCTAACCCTTCCCCGAAGCCTGACCCTCAAACGTCCCCTAATCCTAACCCGTACGCTAACACTAACCCGCGCCCTCACACGCACGCTCCCCCTAAAGCGTTGCCGTACCCTCACCTGGACCCTAAACCGTCCCCGTCCCCTAACCCTAACCCTAGCCCGAACCCTAACCCTAACCCTTCCCCGAAGCCTGACCCTCACCCGTCCCCTAATCCTAACCCGCACGCTAACACTAACCCGCGCCCTCACACGCACGCTTCCCCTAAAGCGTTGCCGTACCCTCACCTGGACCCTAAACCGTCCCCGTCCCCTAACCCTAACCCTAGCCCGAACCCTAACCCTAACCCTTCCCCGAAGCCTGACCCTCACCCGTCCCCTAATCCTAACCCGCACGCTAACCCTAACGCGCGCCCTCACACGCACGCTCCCCTAAAGCGTTGCCGTACCCTCACCTGGACCCTAAACCGTCCCCGTCCCCTAACCCTAACCCTAGCCCGAAACCTAACCCTAATCCTTCCCCGAAGCCTGACCCTCACCCGTCCCCTATTCCTAACCCGTACGCTAACACTAACCCGCGCCCTCACACGCACGCTCACCCTACAGCGTTGCCATACCCTCACCTGGACCCTAAACCGTCCCCGTCCCCTAATCCTAACCCTAGCCCGAACCCTAACCCTAACCCTTCCCCGAAGCCTGACCCTCACCCGTCCCCTAATCCTAACCCGTACGCTAACACTAACCTGCGCCCTCACACGCACGCTCTCCCTAAAGCGTTGCCATACCCTCACCTGGACCCTAAACCGTCCCCGTCCCCTAACCCTAACCCTAGCCCGAACCCTAACCCTAACCCTTCCGCGAAGCCTGACCCTCACCCGTCCCCTAATCCTAACCCGTACGCTAACACTAACCCACGCCCTCACACGCACGCTCCCCCCAAAGCGTTGCCGTACCCTCACCTGGACCCTAAACCGTCCCCATCCCCTAACCCTAACCCTAGCCCGAACCCTAACCCTAACCCTAACCCTTCCCCGAAGCCTGACCCTCACCCGTCCCCTAATCCTAACCCGTACGCTAACACTAACCCGCGCCCTCACACGCACGCTCCCCCTAAAGCGTTGCCGTACCCTCACCTGGACCCTAAACCGTCCCCGTCCCCTAACCCTAACCCTAGCCCGAACCCTAACCCTAACCCTTCCCCGAAGCCTGACCCTCAACCGTCCCCTAATCCTAACCCGTACGCTAACACTAACCCGCGCCCTCACATGCACGCTCCCCCTAAAGCGTTGCCGTACCCTCACCTGGACCCTAAACCGTCCCCTAAACCTAACCCTAACCCTAGCCCGAACCCTAACCCTAACCCTTCCCCGAAGCCTGACCCTCACCCGTCCCCTAATCCTAACCCGTACGCTAACACTAACCCGCGTCCTCACACGCACGCTCCCCCTAAAGCGTTGCCGTACCCTCACCTGGACCCTAAACCGTCCCCGTCCCCTAACCCTAACCCTAGCCCGAACCCTAACCCTAACACTTCCCCGAAGCCTGACCCTCAACCGTCCCCTAATCCTAACCCGTACGCTAACACTAACCCGCGCCCTCACACGCACGCTCCCCCTAAATCGTTGCCGTACCCTCACCTGGACCCTAAACCGTCCCCGTCCCCTAACCCTAACCCTAGCCCGAACCCTAACCCTAACCCTTCCTCGAAGCCTGACCCTCACACGTCCCCTAATCCTAACCCGTACGCTAACACTAACCCACGCCCTCACACGCATGCTCCCCCTAAAGCGTTGCCGAACCCTCACCTGGACCCTAAACCGTCCCTGTCCCCTAACCCTAACCCTAGCCCGAACCCTAACCCTAACCCTTCCCCGAAGCCTGACCCTCAACCGTCCCCGAATCCTAACCCGTACGCTAACCCTAACGCGCGCCCTCACACGCACGCTCACCCTAAAGCGTTGCCGTACCCTCACCTGGACCCTAAACCGTCCCCGTCCCCTAACCCTAACCCTAGCCCGAACCCTTACCCTAACCCTTCCCCGAAGCCTGACACTCACCCGTCCCCTAATCCTAACCCGTACGCTAACACTAACCCGCGCCCTCACATGCACGCTCCCCCTAAAGCGTTGCCGTACCCTCACCTAGACCCTAAACCGTCCCCGTCCCCTAACACTAACCCTAGCCCGAACCCTAACCCTAACACTTCCCCGAAGCCTGACCCTCACCCGTCCCCTAATCCTAACCCGTACGCTAACACTAACCTGCGCCCTCACACGAACGCTCCCCCTAAAGCGTTGCCGTACCCTCACCTGGACCCTAAACCGTCCCCGTCCCCTAACCCTAACCCTAGCCCGAACCCTAACCCTAACCCTTCCCCGAAGCCTGACGCTCACCCGTCCCCTAATCCTAACCCGTACGCTAACACTAACCCACGCCCTCACACGCACGCTCCCCCTAAAGCGTTGCCGTACCCTCACCTGGACCCTAAACCGTCCCCGTCCCCTAACCCTAACCCTAGCCCGAACCATAAACCTAATCCTTCCCCTAAGCCTGACCCTCACCCGTCCCCTAATCCTAACCCGTACGCTAACACTAACCCGCGCCCTCACACGCACGCTCCCCCTAAAGCGTTGCCGTACCCTCACCTGGACCCTAAACCGTCCCCGTCTCCTAACCCTAACCCTAGCCCGAACCCTAACACTAACCCTTCCCCGAAGCCTGACACTCAACCGTCCCCTAATCCTAACCCGTACGCTAACACTAACCCACGCCCTCACACGCACGGTCCCCCTAAAGCGTTGCCGTACCCTCACCTAGACCCTAAACCGTCCCCGTCCCCTAACCCTAACCCTAGCCCCAACCCTAACCCTAACCCTTCCCCGAAGCCTGACCCTCACCTGTCCCCTAATCCTAACCCGTACGCTAACACTAACCTGCGCCCTCACACGCACGCTCCCCCTAAAGCGTTGCCGTACCCTCACCTGGACCCTAAACCGTCCCCGTCCCCTAACCCTAACCCTAGACCGAACCCTAACCCTAAACCTTCCCCGAGGCCTGACCCTCACCCGTCCCCTAATCCTAACCCGCACGCTAACACTAACCTGCGCCCTCACACGCACGCTCCCCCTAAAGCGTTGCCGTACCCTCACCTGGACCCTAAACCGTCCCCGTCCCCTAACCCTAACCCTAGCCCGAACCCTAACCCTAACCCTTCCCCGAAGCCTGACCCTCACCCGTCCCCTAATCCTAACCCGTACGCTAACACTAACCCGCGCCCTCACACGCACGCTCCCCCTAAAGCGTTGCCGTACCCTCACCTGGTCCCTAAACCGTCCCCATCCCCTAACCCTAACCCTAGCCCGAACCCTAACCCTAACCCTTCCCCGAAGCCTGACCCTCACCCGTCCCCTAATCCTAACCCGTACGCTAACACTAACCCGCGCCCTCACACGCACGCTCCCCCTAAAGCGTTGCCGTACCCTCACCTGGACCCTAAACCGTCCCCGTCCCCTAACCCTAACCCTAGCCCGAACCCTAACCCTAACCCTTCCCCGAAGCCTGACCCTCACCCGTCCCCTAATCCTAACCCGTACGCTAACACTAACCCGCGCCCTCACACGCACGCTCCCCCTAAAGCGTTGCCGTACCCTCACCTGGACCCTAAACCGTCCCCGTCCCCTAACCCTAACCCTAGCCCGAACCCTAACCCTAACCCTTCCCCGAAGCCTGACCCTCAACCGTCCCCTAATCCTAACCCGTACGCTAACACTAACCCGCGCCCTCACACGCACGCTCCCCCTAAAGCGTTGCCGTACCCTCACCTGAACCCTAAACCGTCCCCTAAACCTAATCCTAACCCTAGCCCGAACCCTAACCCTAACCCTTCCCCGAAGCCTGACCCTCACCCGTCCCCTAATCCTAACCCGTACGCTAACACTAACCCGCGCACTCACACGCACGCTCCCCCTAAAGCGTTGCCGTACCCTCACTTGGACCCTAAACCGTCCCCGTCCCCTAACCCTAACCCTAGCCCGAAACCTAACCCTAACCCTTCCCCGAAGGCTGACCCTCACCCGTCCCCTAATCCTAACCCGTACGCTAACACTAACCCGCGCCCTCACACGCACGCTCCCCCTAAAGCGTTGCCGTACCCTCACCTGGACCTTAAACCGTCCCCGTCCCCTAACGCTAACCCTAGCCCGAACCCTAACCGTAAACCTTCCCCGAAACCTGACCTTCACCCGTACCCTAATCCTAACCCGTACGCTAACACTAAGCCGCGCCCTCACACGCACGCTCACCCTACAGCGTTGCCATACCCTCACCTGGACCCTAAACCGTCCCCGTCCCCTAACCCTAACCCTAGCCCGAACCCTAACCCTTCCCCGAAGCCTGACCCTCACCCGTCCCCTAATCCTAACCCGTACGCTAACACTAACCCGCGCCCTCACACGCACGCTCCCCCTAAAGCGTTGCCGTACCCTCACCTGGACCCTAAACCGTCCCCGTCCCCTAACCCTAACCCTAGCCCGAACCCTAACCCTAACCCTTCCCCGAAGCCTGACCCTCACCCGTCCCCTAATCCTAACCCGTACGCTAACACTAACCCGCGCCCTCACACGCACGCTCCCCCTAAAGCGTTGCCGTACCCTCACCTGGACCCTAAACCGTCCCCGTGCCCTAACCCTAACCCTAGCCCGAACCCTAACCCTAACCCTTCCCCGAAGCCTGACCCTCACCCGTCCCCTAATCCTAACCCGTACGCTAACAGTAACCCGCGCCCTCACACGCACTCTCCCCCTAAAGCGTTGCCATACCCTCACCTGGACCCTAAACCGTCCCCGTCCCCTAACCCTAACCCTAGCCCGAACCCTAACCCTAACCCTTCCCCGAAGCCTGACTCTCACCCGTCCCCTAATCCTAACCCGTACGCTAACACTAACCCGCGCCCTCACACGCACGCTCCCCCTAAAGCGTTGCCGTACCCTCACCTGGACCCTAAACCGTCCCCGTCCCCTAAACCTAACCCTAGCCCGATCCCTAACCCTAACTCTTCCCTGAAGCCTGACCCTCACCCGTCCCCTAATCCTAACCCGTACGCTAACACTAACCCGCGCCCTCACACGCACGCTCCCCCTAAAGCACTGCCGTACCCTCACCTGGACCCTAAACCGTCCCCGTCCCCAAACCCTAACCTTAGACCGAACCCTAACCCTAACCCTTCCCCGAAGCCTGACACTCACCCGTCCACTAATCCTAACCCGTACGCTAACACTAACCCGCGCCCTCACACCCACGCTCCCCCTAAGGCGTTGCCGTACCCTCACCTGGACCCTAAACCGTCCCCGTCCCCTAACCCTAACCCTAGCCCGAACCCTAACCCTAACCCTTCCCCGAAGCCTGACCCTCACCCGTCCCCTAATCCTAACCCGTACGCTAACACTAACCCGCGCACTCACACGCACGCTCCCCCTAAAGCGTTGCCGTACCCTCACCTGGACCCTAAACCGTCCCCGTCCCCTAACCCTAACCCTAGCCCGAACCCTAACCCTAACCCTTCCCCGAAGCCTGACCCTCACCCGTCCCCTAATCCTAACCCGTACGCTAACACTAACCCGCGCCCTCACACGCACGCTCCCCCGAAAGCGTTGCCGTACCCTCACCTGGACCTTAAACCGTCCCCGTCCCCTAACCCTAACCCTAGCCCGAACCCTAACCGTAAACCTTCCCCGAAACCTGACCTTCACCCGTCCCCTAATCCTAACCCGTACGCTAACACTAACCCGCGCCCTCACACGCACGCTCCCCCTAAAGCGTTGCCGTACACTCACCTGGACCCTAAACCGTCCCCGTCCCCTAACCCTAACCCTAGCCCGAACCCTAACCCTTCCCCGAAGCCTGACCCTCACCCGTCCCCTAATCCTAACCCGTACGCTAACACTAACCCGCGCCCTCACACGCACGCTCCCCCTAAAGCGTTGCCGTACCCTCACCTGGACCCTAAACCGTCCCCGTCCCCTAACCCTAACCCTAGCCCGAACCCTAACCCTAACACTTCCCCGAAGCCTGACCCTCACCCGTCCCCTAATCCTAACCCGTACGCTAACACTAACCCGCGCCCTCACACGCACGCTCCCCCTAAAGCGTTGCCGTACCCTCACCTGGACCCTAAACCGTCCCCGTGCCCTAACCCTAACCCTAGCCCGAACCCTAACCCTAACCCTTCCCCGAAGCCTGACCCTCACCCGTCCCCTAATCCTATCCCGTACGCTAACAGTAACCCGCGCCCTCACACGCACGCTCCCCCTAAAGCGTTGCCATACACTCACCTGGACCCTAAACCGTCCCCGTCCCCTAACCCTAACCCTAGCCCGAACCCTAACCCTAACCCTTCCCCAAAGCCTGATCCTCACCCGTCCCCTAATCCTAACCCGTACGCTAACACTAACCCGCGCCCTCACACGCACGCTCCCCCTAAAGCGTTGCCGTACCCTCACCTGGACCCTAAACCGGCCCCGTCCCCTAACCCTAACCCTAGCCCGATCCCTAACCCTAACTCTTCCCTGAAGCCTGACCCTCACCCGTCCCCTAATCCTAACCCGTACGCTAACACTAACCCGCGCCCTCACACGCACGCTCCCCCTAAAGCATTGCCGTACCCTCACCTGGACCCTAAACCGTCCCCGTCCCCAAACCCTAACCTTAGACCGAACCCTAACCCTAACCCTTCCCCGAAGCCTGACCCTCACCCGTCCACTAATCCTAACCCGTACGCTAACACAAACCCGCGCCCTCACACCCACGCTCCCCCTAAAGCGTTGCCGTACCCTCACCTGGACCCTAAACCGTCCCCGTCCCCTAACCCTAACCCTAGCCCGAACCGTAACCCTAACCCTTCCCCGAAGCCTGACCCTCACCCGTCCCCTAATCCTAACCCGTACGCTAACACTAACCCGCGCCCTCACACGCACGCTCGCCCTAAAGCGTTGCCGTACCCTCACCTGGACCCTAAACCGTCCCCGTCCCCTAACCCTAACCCTAGACCGAACCCTAACCCTAACCCTTCCCCGAAGCCTGACCCTCACCCGTCCCCTAATCCTAACCCGTACGCTAACACTAACCCGCGCCCTCACACGCACGCTCCCCCTAAAGCGTTGCCATACCCTCACCTGGACCCTAAACCGTCCCCGTCCCCTAACCCTAACCCTAGCCCGAACCCTAACTCTAACCCTTCCCCGAAGCCTGACCCTCACCCGTCCCCTAATCCTAACCCGTACGCTAACACTAACCCGCGCCCTCACACCCACGCTCCCCCTAAAGCGTTGCCGTACCCTCACCTGGACCCTAAACCGTCCCCGTCCCCTAACCCTAACCCTAGCCCGATCCCTAACCCTAACTCTTCCCTGAAGCCTGACCCTCACCCGTCCCCTAATCCTAACCCGTACGCTAACACTAACCCGCGCCCTCACATGCACGCTCCCCCTAAAGCATTGCCGTACCCTCACCTGGACCCTAAACCATCCCCGTCCCCTAACCCTAACCCTAGACCGAACCCTAACCCTAACCCTTCCCCGAAGCCTGACCCTCACCCGTCCACTAATCCTAACCCGTACGCTAACACTAACCCGCGCCCTCACACCTACGCTCCCCCTAAAGCGTTGCCGTACCCTCACCTGGACCCTAAACCGTCCCCGTCCCCTAACCCTAACCCTAGCCCGAACCCTAACCCTAACCCTTCCCCGAAGCCTGACCCTCACCCGTCACCTAATCCTAACCCGTACGCTAACACTAACCCGCGCCCTCACACGCACGCTCCCCCTAAAGCGTTGCCGTACCCTCACCTGGACCCTAAACCGTCCCCGTCCCCTAACCCTAACCCTAGACCGAACCCTAACCCTAACCCTTCCCCGAAGCCTGAGCCTCACCCGTCCCCTAATCCTAACCCGTACGCTAACACTAACCCGCGCCCTCACACCCACGCTCCCCCGAAAGCGTTGCCGTACCCTCACCTGGACCCTAAACCGTCCCCGTCCCCTAACCCTAACCCTAGCCCGAACCCTAACCCTAACCCTTCCCCGAAGCCTGACCCTCACCCGTCCCCTAATCCTAACCCGTACGCTAACACTAACCCGCGCCCTCACACGCACGCTCGCCCTAAAGCGTTGCCGTACCCTCACCTGGACCCTAAACCGTCCCCGTCCCCTAACCCTAACCCTAGACCGAACCCTAACCCTAACCCTTCCCCGAAGCATGACCCTCACCCGTCCCCTAATCCTAACCCGTACGCTAACACTAACCCGCGCCCTCACACGCACGCTCCCCCTAAAGCGTTGCCGTACCCTCACCTGGACCCTAAACCGTCCCGGTCCCCTAACCCTAACCTTAGCCCGAACCCTAACCCTAACCCTTCCCCGAAGCCTGACCCTCATCCGTCCCCTAATCCTAACCCGTACGCTAACACTAACCCGCGCCCTCACACGTACGCTCCCCCTAAAGCGTTGCCGTACCCTCACCTGGACCCTAAACCGTCCCCGTCCCCTAACCCTAACCCTAGCCCGAACCCTAACCCTAACCCTTCCCCGAAGCCAGACCCTCACCCGTCCCCTAATCCTAACCCGTACGCTAACACTAACCCGCGCCCTCACACGCACGCTCCCCCTAAAGCTTTGCCGTACCCTCACCTGGACCCTAAACCGTCCCCGTCCCCTAACCCTAACCCTAGCCCGAACCCTAACCATAACTCTTTCCCGAAGCCTGACCCTCACCCGTCCCCTAATCCTAACCCGTACGCTAACACTAACCCGCGCCCTCACACGCACGGTCCCCCTAAAGCATTGCCGTACCCTCACCTGGACCCTAAACCGTCCCCGTCCCCTAACCCTAACCGTCGCCCGAACCCTAACCCTAACCCTTCCCCGAAGCCTGACCCTCACCCGTCCCCTAATCCTAACCCGTACGCTAACACTAACCCGCGCCCTCACACCCACGCTACCCCTAAAGCGTTGCCGTACCCTCACCTGGACCCTAAACCGTCCCCGTCCCCTAACCCTAACCCTAGCCCGAACCCTAACCCTAACTCTTCCCCGAAGCCTGACCCTCACCCGTCCCCTAATCCTAACCCGTACGCTAACACTAACCCGCCCCCTCACACGCACGCTCCCCCTAAAGCGTTGCCGTACCCTCACCTTGACCCTAAACCGTCACCGTCCCCTAACCCTAGCCCGAACCCTAACCCTAACCCTTCCCCGAAGCCTGACCCTCACCCGTCCCCTAATCCTAACCCGTACGCTAACACTAACCCACGCCCTCACACGCACGCTCCCCCTAAAGCGTTGCCGTACCCTCACCTGGACCCTAAACCGTCCCCGTCCCCTAAACCTAACCCTAGCCCGAACCCTAACCCTAAACCTTCCCCGAAGCCTGACCCTCACCCGTCCCCTAATCCTAACCCGTACGCTAACACTAACCCGCGCCCTCACACGCACGCTCCCCCTAAACCGTTGCCGTACCCTCACCTGGACCCTAAACCGTCCCCGTCCCCTAACCCTAACCCTAGCCCGAACCCTAAGCCTACCCCTTCCCCGAAGCCTGACCCTCACCCGTCCCCTAATCCTAACCCGTACGCTAACACTAACCCGCGCCCTCACACGCATGCACCCCCTAAAGCGTTGCCGTACCCTCACCTGGACCCTAAACCGTCCCCGTCCCCTAACCCTAACCCTAGCCCGAACCCTAACCCTAACCCTTCCCCGAAGCCTGACCCTCACCCGTCCCCTAATCCTAACCCGTACGCTAACACTAACCCGCGCCCTCACACGCACGCTCCCCCTAAAGCGTTGCCGTACCCTCACCTGGACCCTAAACCGTCCCCGTCCCCTAACCCTAACCCTAACCCTTCCCCGAAGCCTGACCCTCACCCGTCCCCTAATCCTAACCCGTACGCTAACACTAACCCACGCCCTCACACACACGCTCCCCCTAAAGCGTTGCCGTACCCTCACCTGGACCCTAAACCGTCCCCATCCCCTAACCCTAACCCTAGCCCGAACCCTAACCCTAACCCTTCCCCGAAGCCTGACCCTCACCCGTCCCCTAATCCTAACCAGTACGCTAACACTAACCCGCGCCCTCACACGCACGCTCCCCCTAAAGCGTTGCCGTACCCTCACCTGGACCCTAAACCGTCCCCGTCCCCTAACCCTAACCCTAGCCCGAACCCTAACCCTAACACTTCCCCGAAGCCTGACCCTCACCCGTCCCCTAATCCTAACCCGTACGCTAACACTAACCCGCGCCCTCACACGCACGCTCCCCCTAAAGCGTTGCCGTACCCTCACCTGGACCCTAAACCGTCCCCGTCCCCTAACCCTAACCCTAGCCCGAAACCTAACCATAACTCTTCCCCGAAGCCTGAACCTCACCCGTCCCTTAATCCTAACCCGTACGCTAACACTAACCCGCGCCCTCACACGCACGCTCCCCCTAAAGCATTGCCGTACCCTCACCTGGACCCTAAACCGTCCCCGTCCCCTAACCCTAACCCTAGCCCGAACCCTAACCCTAACCCTTCCCCGAAGCCTGAGCCTCACCCGTCCCCTAATCCTAACCCGTACGCTAACACTAACCCGCGCCCTCACACGCATGCTCCCCCTAAAGCGTTGCCGTATCCTCACCTGGACCCTAAACCGTCCCCATCCCCTAACCCTAACCCTAGCCCGAACCCTAACCCTAACCCTTCCCCGAAGCCTGACCCTCACCCGTCCCCTAATCCTAACCCGTACGCTAACACTAACCCGCGCCCTCACACGCACGCTCCCCCTAAAGCGTTGCCGTACCCTCACCTGGACCCTAAACCGTCCCCGTCCCCTAACCCTAACCCTAGCCCGAACCCTAAACCTAACCCTTCCCCGAAGCCTGACCCTCACCCGTCCCCTAATCCTAACCCGTACGCTAACACTAACCCGCGCCCTCACACGCACGCTCCCCCTAAAGCGTTGCCGTACCCTCACCTGGACCCTAAACCGGCCCCGTCCCCTAACCCTAACCCTAGCCCGAACCCTAACCCTAACCCTTCCCCGAAGCCTTACCCTCACCCGTCCCCTAATCCTAACCCGTACGCTAACACTAACCCACGCCCTCACACACACGCTCCCCCTAAAGCGTTGCCGTACCCTCACCTGGACCCTAAATCGTCCCCATCCCCTAACCCTAACCCTAGCCCGAACCCTAACCCTAACCCTTCCCCGAAGCCTGACCCTCACCCGTCCCCTAATCCTAACCAGTACGCTAACACTAACCCGCGCCCTCACACGCACGCTCCCCCTCAAGCGTTTCCGTACCCTCACCTGGACCCTAAACCCTCCCCGTCCCCTAACCCTAACCCTAGCCCGAACCCTAACCCTAACACTTCCCCGAAGCCTGACCCTCACCCGTCCCCTAATCCTAACCCGTACGCTAACACTAACCCGCACCCTCACACGCACGCTCCCCCTAAAGCGTTGCCGTACCCTCACCTGGACCCTAAACCGTCCCCGTCCCCTAACCCTAACCCTAGCCTGAAACCTAACCATAACTCTTCCCCGAAGCCTGACCCTCACCCGTCCCCTAATCCTAACCCGTACGCTAACACTAACCCGCGCCCTAACACGCACGCTCCCCCTAAAGCATTGCCGTACCCTCACCTGGACCCTAAACCGTCCCCGTCCCCTAACCCTAACCCTAGCCCGAAACCTAACCCTAACCCTTCCCCGAAGCCTGACCCTCACCCGTCCCCTAATCCTAACCCGTACGCTAACACTAACCCGCGCCCTCACACCCACGCTCCCCCTAAAGCGTTGCCGTACCCTCACCTGGACCCTAAACCGTCCCCGTCCCCTAACCCTAACCCTAGCCCGAACCCTAACCCTAACCCTTCCCCAAAGCCTGACCTTCACCCGTCCCCTAATCCTAACCCGTACGCTAACACTAACCCGCCCCCTCACACGCACGCTCCCCCTAAAGCGTTGCCGTACCCTCACCTTGACCCTAAACCGTCACCGTCCCCTAACCCTAGCCCGAACCCTAACCCTAACACTTCCCCGAAGCCTGACCCTCACCCGTCCCCTAATCCTAACCCGTACGCTAACACTAACCCGCGCCCTCACACGCACGCTCCCCCTAAAGCGTTGCCGTACCCTCACCTGGACCCTAAACCGTCCCCGTCCCCTAACCCTAACCCTAGCCCGAACCCTAACCCTAACCCTTCCCCGAAGCCTGACACTCACCCGTCCCCTAATCCTAACCCGTACGCTAACACTAACCCGCGCCCTCACACGCACGCTCCCCCTAAAGCGTTGCCGTACCCTCACCTGGACCCTAAACCGTCCCCGTCACCTAACCCTAACCCTAGCCCGAACCCTAACCCTAACCCTTCCCCGAAGCCTGACCCTCACCCGTCCCCTAATCTTAACCCGTACGCTAACACTAACCCGCGCCCTCACACGCACGCTCCCCCTAAAGCGTTGCCGTACCCTCACCTGGACCCTAAACCGTCCCCGTCCCCTAACCCTAACCCTAGCCCGAACCCTAACCCTAACCCTTCCCCGAAGCCTGACCCTCAACCGTCCCCTAATCCTAACCCGTACGCTAACACTAACCCCCGCCCTCACACGCATGCTCCCCCTAAAGCGTTGCCGTACCCTCACCTGGACCCTAAACCGTCCCCGTCCCCTAACCCTAACCCTAGCCCGAACCCTAACCCTAACCCTTCCTCAAAGCCTGACCCTCACTCGTCCCCTAATCCTAACCCGTACGCTAACACTAACCCGCGTCCTCACACGCACGCTCCCCCTAAAGCGTTGCCGTACCCTCACCTGGACCCTAAACCGTCCCCGTCCCCTAACCCTAACACTAGCCCGAACCCTAACCCTAACCCTTCCCCGAAGCCTGAGCCTCACCCGTCCCCTAATCCTAACCCGTACGCTAACACTAACCCGCGCCCTCACACGCACGCTCCCCCTAAATCGTTGCCGTACCCTCACCTGGACCCTAAACCGTCCCCGTCCCCTAACCCTAACCCTAGCCCGAACCCTAACCCTAACCCTTCCCCGAAGCCTGACCCTCACCCGTCCCCTAATCCTAACCCGTACGCTAACACTAACCCGCCCCCTCACACGCACGCTCCCCCTAAAGCGTTGCCGTACCCTCACCTTGACCCTAAACCGTCACCGTCCCCTAACCCTAGCCCGAACCCTAACCCTAACACTTCCCCGAAGCCTGACCCTCACCCGTCCCCTAATCCTAACCCGTACGCTAACACTAACCCGCGCCCTCACACGCACGCTCCCCCTAAAGCGTTGCCGTACCCTCACCTGGACCCTAAACCGTCCCCGTCACCTAACCCTAACCCTAGCCCGAACCCTAACCCTAACCCTTCCCCGAAGCCTGACCCTCACCCGTCCCCTAATCCTAACCCGTACGCTAACACTAACCCGCGCCCTCACACCCACGCTCCCCCTAAAGCGTTGCCGTACCCTCACCTGGACCCTAAACCGTCCCCGTCCCCTAACCCTAACCCTAGCCCGAACCCTAACCCTAACCCTTCCCCGAAGCCTGACCCTCACCCGTCCCCTAATCCTAACACGTACGCTAACACTAACCCGCCCCCTCACACGCACGCTCCCCCTAAAGCGTTGCCGTACCCTCACCTTGACCCTAAACCGTCACCGTCCCCTAACCCTAGCCCGAACCCTAACGCTAACCCTTCCCCGAAGCCTGACCCTCACCCGTCCCCTAATCCTAACCCGTACGCTAACACTAACCCGCGCCCTCACACGCACGCTCCCCCTAAAGCGTTGCTGTACCCTCACCTGGACCGTAAACCCTCCCCGTCCCCTAACCCTAACCCTAGCCCGAACCCTAACCCTAACCCTTCCCCGAAGCCTGACCCTCACCCGTCCCCTAATCCTAACCCGTACGCTAACACTAACCCGCGCCCTCACACGCACGCTCCCCCTAAAGCGTTGCCGTACCCTCACCTGGACCCTAAACCGTCCCCGTCACCTAACCCTAACCCTAGCCCGAACCCTAACCCTAACCCTTCCCCGAAGCCTGACCCTCACCCGTCCCCTAATCCTAACCCGTACGCTAACACTAACCCCCGCCCTCACACGCACGCTCCCCCTAAAGCGTTGCCGTACCCTCACCTGGACCCTAAACCGTCCCCGTCCCCTAACCCTAACCCTAGCCCGAACCCTAACCCTAACCCTTCCCCCAAGCCTGACCCTCACCCGTCCCCTAATCTTAACCCGTACGCTAACACTAACCCGCGCCCTCACACGCACGCTCCCCCTAAAGCGTTGCCGTACCCTCACCTGGACCCTAAACCGTCCCCGTCCCCTAACCCTAACCCTAGCCCGAACCCTAACCCTAACCCTTCCCCGAAGCCTGAGCCTCACCCGTCCCCTAATCCTAACCCGTACGCTAACACTAACCCGCGCCCTCACACGCACGCTCCCCCTAAATCGTTGCCGTACCCTCACCTGGACCCTAAACCGTCCCCGTCCCCTAACCCTAACCCTAGCCCGAACCCTAACCCTAACCCTTCCCCGAAGCGTGACCCTCACCCGTCCCCTAATCCTAACCCGTACGCTAACACTAACCCGCACCCTCACACGCACGCTCCCCCTAAAGCGTTGCCGTACCCTCTCCTGGATCCTATCCCGTCCCCGTCCCCTAACCCTAACCCTAGCCCGAACCCTAACCCTAACCCTTCCCCGAAGCGTGACCCTCACCCGTCCCCTAATCCTAACCCGTACGCTAACACTAACCCGCGCCCTCACACCCACGCTCCCCCTAAAGCGTTGCCGTACCCTCACCTGGACCCTAAACCGTCCCCGTCCCCTAACCCTAACCCTAGCCCGAACCCTAACCCTACCCCTTCCCCGAAGCCTGACCCTCACCCGTCCCCTAATCCTAGTCCGTACTTTAAGACTAACCCGCGCCCTCACACACACGCTCCCCCTAAAGCGTTGCTGTACCCTCACCTGGACCCTAAACCGTCCCCGTCCCCTAACCCTAACCTTAGCCCGAACCCTAACCCTAACCCTTCCCCGAAGCCTGACCCTCACCCGTCCCCTAATCCTAACCCGTACGCTAACACTAACCCACGCCCTCACACGCACGCTCACCCTAAAGCGTTGCCGTACCCTCACCTGGACCCTAAACCGTCCCCGTCCCCTAACCCTAACCCTAGCCCGAACCCTAACCCTAACCCTTCCCCGAAGCCTGACCCTCACCCGTCCCCTAATCCTTACCCGTACGCTAACACTAACCCGCGCCCTCACACGCACGCTCCCCCTAAAGCGTTGCCGTACCCTCACCTGGACCCTAAACCGTCCCCGTCCCCTAACCCTAACCCTAGCCCGAACCCTAACCCTAACCCTTCCCCGAAGCCTGACCCTCACCCGTCCCCTAATCCTAACCCGTACGCTAACACTAACCCGCGCCCTCACACGCACGCTCCCCCTAAAGCGTTGCCGTACCCTCACCTGGACCCTAAACCGTCCCCGTCCCCTAACCCTAACCCTAACCCTAGCCCGAACCCTAACCCTAACACTTCCCCGAAGCCTGAGCCTCACCCGTCCCCTAATCCTAACCCGTACGCTAACACTAACCCGCGCCCTCACATGCACGCTCCCCCTAAAGCGTTGCCGTACCCTCATCTGGACCCTAAACCGTCCCCGACCCCTAACCCTAACCCTAGCCCGAACCCTAACCCTAACCCTTCCCCGAAGCCTGACCCTCACCCGTCCCCTAATCCTAACCCGTACGCTAACACTAACCCGCGCCCTCACACGCACGCTCCCGCTAAAGCGTTGCCGTACCCTCACCTGGACCCTAACCCGTCCCCGTCCCCTAACCCTAACCATAGCCCGAACCCTAACACTAACACTTCCCCGAAGCCTGACACTCACCCGTCCCCTAATCCTAACCCATACGCTAACACTAAGTCGCGCCCTGACACGCACGCTCCCCCTAAAGCGTTGCCGTACCCTCACCTGGACCCTAAACCGTCCCCGTCCCCTAACCCTAACCCTAGCCCGATCGCTAACCCTAACCCTTCCCCGAAGCCTGACCCTCACCCGTCCCCTAATCCTAAGCCGTACGCTAACACTAACCCGCGCCCTCACACGCACGCTCCCCCTAAAGCGTTGCCATTCCCTCACCTGGACCCTAAACCGTCCCCGTCCCCTAACCCTAACCCTAGCCCGAACCCTAACCCTAACCCTTCCCCGAAGCCTGACCCTCACACGTCCCCTAATCCTAACCCGTACGCTAACACTAACCCGCGCCCTCACACGCACGCTCCCCCTAAAGCGTTGCCGTACCCTCACCTGGACCCTAAACCGTCCCTGTCCCCTAACCCTAACCCTAGCCCGAACCCTAACCCTAACCCTTCCCCGAAGCCTGACCCTCACCCGTCCCCTAATCCTAACCCGTACGCTAACACTAACCCGCCCCCTCACACGCACGCTCCCCCTAAAGCGTTGCCGTACCCTCACCTGGACCCTAAACCGTCCCCGTCCCCTAACCCTAACCCTAGCCCGAACACTAACCCTAACCCTTCCCCGAAGCCTGACACTCACCCGTCCCCTAATCCTAAGCCGTACGCTAACACTAACCCAGGCCCTCACACGCACGCTCCCCCTAAAGCGTTGCCGTACCCTCACCTGGACCCTAAACCGTCCCCGTACCCTAACCCTAACCCTAGCCCGAACCCTAACCCTAACCCTTCCCCGAAGCCTGACCCTCACCCGTCCCCTAATCCTAACCCGTACGCTAACACTAACCCGCGCCCTCACACGCACGCTCCCCCTAAAGCGTTGCCGTACCCTCACCTGGACCCTAAACCGTCCCCGTCCCCTAACCCTAACCCTAGCCCGAACCCTAACCCTAACCCTTCCCCGAAGCCTGACCCTCACCCGTCCCCTAATCCTAACCCGTACGCTAACACTAACCCGCGCCCTCACACGCATGCTCCCCCTAAAGCGTTGCCGTACCCTCACCTGGACCCTAAACCGTCCCCGTCCCCTAACCCTAACCCTAGCCCGAACCCTAACCCTAACCCATCTCCGAAGTCTGACCCTCACCCGTCCCCTAATCCTAACCCGTACGCTAACACTAACCCGCGCCCTCACACGCACGCTCCCCCTAAAGCGTTGCCGTACCCTCACCTGGACCCTAAACCGTCCCCGTCCCCTAACCCTAACCCTAGCCCGAACCCTAACCCTAACCCTTCCCCGAAGCCTGACCCTCACCCGTCCCCTAATCCTAACCCGTACGCTAACACTAACCCGCGCCCTCACACGCATGCTCCCCCTAAAGCGTTGCCGTACCCTCACCTGGACCCTAAACCGTCCCCGTCCCCTAACCCTAACCCTAGCCCGAACCCTAACCCTAACCCATCTCCGAAGTCTGACCCTCACCCGTCCCCTACTCCTAACCCGTACGCTAACACTAACCCGCGCCCTCACACGCACGCTCCCCCTAAAGCGTTGCCGTACCCTCACCTGGACCCTAAACCGTCCCCGTCCCCTAACCCTAACCCTAGACCGAACCCTAACCCTAACCCTTCCCCGAAGCCTGAGCCTCACCCGTCCCCTAATCCTAACCCGTACGCTAACACTAACCCGCGCCCTCACACCCACGCTCCCCCGAAAGCGTTGCCGTACCCTCACCTGGACCCTAAACCGTCCCCGTCCCCTAACCCTAACCCTAGCCCGAACCCTAACCCTAACCCTTCCCCGAAGCCTGACGCTCACCCGTCCCCTAATCCTAACCCGTACGCTAACACGAACCCGCGCCCTCACACGCACGCTCGCCCTAAAGCGTTGCCGTACCCTCACCTGGACCCTAAACCGTCCCCGTCCCCTAACCCTAACCCTAGACCGAACCCTAACCCTAACCCTTCCCCGAAGCATGACCCTCACCCGTCCCCTAATCCTAACCCGTACGCTAACACTAACCCGCGCCCTCACACGCACGCTCCCCCTAAAGCGTTGCCGTACCCTCACCTGGACCCTAAACCGTCCCCGTCCCCTAACCCTAACCCTAGCCCGAACCCTAACCCTAACCCTTCCCCGAAGCCTGACCCTCATCCGTCCCCTAATCCTAACCCGTACGCTAACACTAACCCGCGCCCTCACACGCACGCTCCCCCTAAAGCGTTGCCGTACCCTCACCTGGACCCTAAACCGTCCCCGTCCCCTAACCCTAACCCTAGCCCGAACCCTAACCCTAACCCTTCCCCGAAGCCTGACCCTCACCCGTCCCCTAATCCTAACCCGTACGCTAACACTAACCCGCGCCCTCACACGCATGCTCCCCCTAAAGCGTTGCCGTACCCTCACCTGGACCCTAAACCGTCCCCGTCCCCTAACCCTAACCCTAGCCCGAACCCTAACCCTAACCCATCTCCGAAGTCTGACCCTCACCCGTCCCCTAATCCTAACCCGTACGCTAACACTAACCCGCGCCCTCACACGCACGCTCCCCCTAAAGCGTTGCCGTACCCTCACCTGGACCCTAAACCGTCCCCGTCCCCTAACCCTAACCCTAGCCCGAACCCTAACCCTAACCCTTCCCCGAAGCCTGACCCTCACCCGTCCCCTAATCCTAACCCGTACGCTAACACTAACCCGCGCCCTCACACGCATGCTCCCCCTAAAGCGTTGCCGTACCCTCACCTGGACCCTAAACCGTCCCCGTCCCCTAACCCTAACCCTAGCCCGAACCCTAACCCTAACCCATCTCCGAAGTCTGACCCTCACCCGTCCCCTACTCCTAACCCGTACGCTAACACTAACCCGCGCCCTCACACGCACGCTCCCCCTAAAGCGTTGCCGTACCCTCACCTGGACCCTAAACCGTCCCCGTCCCCTAACCCTAACCCTAGACCGAACCCTAACCCTAACCCTTCCCCGAAGCCTGAGCCTCACCCGTCCCCTAATCCTAACCCGTACGCTAACACTAACCCGCGCCCTCACACCCACGCTCCCCCGAAAGCGTTGCCGTACCCTCACCTGGACCCTAAACCGTCCCCGTCCCCTAACCCTAACCCTAGCCCGAACCCTAACCCTAACCCTTCCCCGAAGCCTGACGCTCACCCGTCCCCTAATCCTAACCCGTACGCTAACACGAACCCGCGCCCTCACACGCACGCTCGCCCTAAAGCGTTGCCGTACCCTCACCTGGACCCTAAACCGTCCCCGTCCCCTAACCCTAACCCTAGACCGAACCCTAACCCTAACCCTTCCCCGAAGCATGACCCTCACCCGTCCCCTAATCCTAACCCGTACGCTAACACTAACCCGCGCCCTCACACGCACGCTCCCCCTAAAGCGTTGCCGTACCCTCACCTGGACCCTAAACCGTCCCCGTCCCCTAACCCTAACCCTAGCCCGAACCCTAACCCTAACCCTTCCCCGAAGCCTGACCCTCATCCGTCCCCTAATCCTAACCCGTACGCTAACACTAACCCGCGCCCTCACACGCACGCTCCCCCTAAAGCGTTGCCGTACCCTCACCTGGACCCTAAACCGTCCCCGTCCCCTAACCCTAACCCTAGCCCGAACCCTAACCCTAACCCTTCCCCGAAGCCTGACCCTCACCCGTCTCCTAATCCTAACCCGTACGCTAACACTAACCCGCGCCCTCACACGCACGCTCCCCCTAAACCGTTGCCGTACCCTCACCTGGACCCTAAACCGTCCCCGTCCCCTAACCCTAACCCTAGCCCGAACCCTAACCCTAACCCTAACCCTTCCCCGAAGCCTGACCCTCACCCGTCCCCTAATCCTAACCCGTACGCTAACACTAACCCGCGCCCTCACACGCACGCTCCCCCTAAAGCGTTGCCATACCCTCACCTGGACCCTAAACCGTCCTCGTCCCCTAACCCTAACCCTAGCCCGAACCCTAACCCTAACACTTCCCCGAAGCCAGACCCTCACCCGTCCCCTAATCCTAACCCGTACGCTAACACTAACCCGCGCCCTCACACGCACGCTCCCCCTAAAGCTTTGCCGTACCCTCACCTGGACCCTAAACCGTCCCCGTCCCCTAACCCTAACCCTAGCCCGAACCCTAACCATAACTCTTTCCCGAAGCCTGACCCTCACCCGTCCCCTAATCCTAACCCGTACGCTAACACTAACCCGCGCCCTCACACGCACGCTCCCCCTAAAGCGTTGCCGTACCCTCACCTGGACCCTAAACCGTCCCCGTCCCCTAACCCTAACCCTAGCCCGAACCCTAACCCTAACCCTTCCCCGAAGCCTGACCCTCACCCGTCCCCTAATCCTAACCCGTACGCTAACACTAACCCGCCCCCTCACACGCACGCTCCCCCTAAAGCGTTGCAATACCCTCACCTTGACCCTAAACCGTCACCGTCCCCTAACCCTAGCCCGAACCCTAACCCTAACACTTCCGCGAAGCCTGACCCTCACCCGTCCCCTAATCCTAACCCGTACGCTAACACTAACCCGCGCCCTCACACGCACGCTCCCCCTAAAGCGTTGCCGTACCCTCACCTGGACCCTAAACCCTCCCCGTCCCCTAACCCTAACCCTAGCCCGAACCCTAACCCTAACCCTTCCCCGAAGCCTGACCCTCACCCGTCCCCTAATCCTAACCCGTACGCTAACACTAACCCGCGCCCTCACACCCACGCTCCCCCGAAAGCGTTGCCGTACCCTCACCTGGACCCTAAACCGTCCCCGTCCCCTAACCCTAACCCTAGCCCGAACCCTAACCCTAACCCTTCCCCGAAGCCTGACCCTCACCCGTCCCCTAATCCTAACCCGTACGCTAACACTAACCCGCGCCCTCACACGCACGCTCGCCCTAAAGCGTTGCCGTACCCTCACCTGGACCCTAAACCGTCCCCGTCCCCTAACCCTAACCCTAGACCGAACCCTAACCCTAACCCTTCCCCGAAGCATGACCCTCACCCGTCCCCTAATCCTAACCCGTACGCTAACACTAACCCGCGCCCTCACACGCACGCTCCCCCTAAAGCGTTGCCGTACCCTCACCTGGACCCTAAACCGTCCCCGTCCCCTAACCCTAACCCTAGCCCGAACCCTAACCCTAACCCTTCCCCGAAGCCTGACCCTCATCCGTCCCCTAATCCTAACCCGTACGCTAACACTAACCCGCGCCCTCACACGCACGCTCCCCCTAAAGCGTTGCCGTACCCTCACCTGGACCCTAAACCGTCCCCGTCCCCTAACCCTAACCCTAGCCCGAACCCTAACCCTAACCCTTCCCCGAAGCCTGACCCTCACCCGTCTCCTAATCCTAACCCGTACGCTAACACTAACCCGCGCCCTCACACGCACGCTCCCCCTAAACCGTTGCCGTACCCTCACCTGGACCCTAAACCGTCCCCGTCCCCTAACCCTAACCCTAGCCCGAACCCTAACCCTAACCCTAACCCTTCCCCGAAGCCTGACCCTCACCCGTCCCCTAATCCTAACCCGTACGCTAACACTAACCCGCGCCCTCACACGCACGCTCCCCCTAAAGCGTTGCCATACCCTCACCTGGACCCTAAACCGTCCTCGTCCCCTAACCCTAACCCTAGCCCGAACCCTAACCCTAACACTTCCCCGAAGCCAGACCCTCACCCGTCCCCTAATCCTAACCCGTACGCTAACACTAACCCGCGCCCTCACACGCACGCTCCCCCTAAAGCTTTGCCGTACCCTCACCTGGACCCTAAACCGTCCCCGTCCCCTAACCCTAACCCTAGCCCGAACCCTAACCATAACTCTTTCCCGAAGCCTGACCCTCACCTGTCCCCTAATCCTAACCCGTACGCTAACACTAACCCGCGCCCTCACACCCACGCTACCCCTAAAGCGTTGCCGTACCCTCACCTGGACCCTAAACCGTCCCCGTCCCCTAACCCTAACCCTAGCCCGAACCCTAACCCTAACCCTTCCCCGAAGCCTGACCCTCACCCGTCCCCTAATCCTAACCCGTACGCTAACACTAACCCGCCCCCTCACACGCACGCTCCCCCTAAAGCGTTGCAATACCCTCACCTTGACCCTAAACCGTCACCGTCCCCTAACCCTAGCCCGAACCCTAACCCTAACACTTCCGCGAAGCCTGACCCTCACCCGTCCCCTAATCCTAACCCGTACGCTAACACTAACCCGCGCCCTCACACGCACGCTCCCCCTAAAGCGTTGCCGTACCCTCACCTGGACCCTAAACCCTCCCCGTCCCCTAACCCTAACCCTAGCCCGAACCCTAACCCTAACCCTTCCCCGAAGCCTGACCCTCACCCGTCCCCTAATCCTAACCCGTACGCTAACACTAACCCGCGCCCTCACACGCACGCTCCCCCTAAAGCGTTGCCGTACCCTCACCTGGACCCTAAACCGTCCCCGTCCCCTAACCCTAACCCTAGCCCGAACCCTAACCCTAACCCTTCCCCGAAGCCTGACCCTCACCCGTCCCCTAATCTTAACCCGTACGCTAACACTAACCCGTGCCCTCACACGCACGCTCCCCCTAAAGCGTTGCCGTACCCTCACCTGGACCCTAAACCGTCCCCGTCCCCTAACCCTAACCCTAGCCCGAACCCTAACCCTAACCCTTCCCCGAAGCCTGACCCTCACCCGTCCCCTAATCCTAACCCGTACGCTAACACTAACCCCCGCCCTCACACGCACGCTCCCCCTAAAGCGTTGCCGTACCCTCACCTGGACCCTAAACCGTCCCCGTCCCCTAACCCTAACCCTAGCCCGACCCTAACCCTAACCCTTCCTCAAAGCCTGACCCTCACCCGTCCCCTAATCCTAACCCGTACGCTAACACTAACCCGCGCCCTCACACGCACGATCCCCCTAATGCGTTGCCGTACCCTCACCTGGAACCTAAACCGTCCCCGTCCCCTAACCCTAACCCTAGCACGAACCCTAACCCTAACCCTTCCCCGAAGCCTGAGCCTCACCCGTCCCCTAATCCTAACCCGTACGCTAACACTAACCCGCGCCCTCACACGCACGCTCCCCCTAAATTGTTGCCGTACCCTCACCTGGATCCTATCCCGTCCCCGTCCCCTAACCCTAACCCTAGCCCGAACCCTAACCCTAACCCTTCCCCGAAGCCTGACCCTCACCCGTCCCCTAATCCTAAACCGTACGCTAACACTAACCCACGCCCTCACATGCACGCTCCCCCTAAAGCGTTGCCGTACCCTCACCTGGACCCTAAACCGTCCCCGTCCCCTAACCCTAACCCTAGCCCGAACACTAACCCTAACCCTTCCCCGAAGCCTGACCCTCACCCGTCCCCTAATCCTAGTCCGTACGCTAAGACTAACCCGCGCCCTCACACACACGCTCCCCGTAAAGCGTTGCTGTACCCTCACCTGGACCCTAAACCGTCCCCGTCCCCTAACCCTAACCTTAGCCCGAACCCTAACCCTAACCCTTCCCCGAAGCCTGACCCTCATCCGTCCCCTAATCCTAACCCGTACGCTAACACTAACCCGCCCCCTCACACGCACGCTCCCCCTAAAGCGTTGCCGTACCCTCACCTTGACCCTAAACCGTCACCATCCCCTAACCCTAGCCCGAACCCTAACCCTAACACTTCCCCGAAGCCTGACCCTCACCCGTCCCCTAATCCTAACCCGTACGCTAACACTAACCCGCGCCCTCACACGCACGCTCCCCCTAAAGCGTTGCCGTACCCTCACCTGGACCCTAAACCGTCCCCGTCACCTAACCCTAACCCTAGCCCGAACCCTAACCCTAACCCTTCCCCGAAGCCTGACCCTCACCCGTCCCCTAATCCTAACCCGTACGCTAACACTAACCCGCGCCCTCACACGCACGCTCCCCCTAAAGCGTTGCCGTACCCTCACCTGGACCCTTAACTGTCCCCGTCCCCTAACCCTAACCCTAGCCCGAACCCTAACCCTAACCCTTCCCCGAAGCCTGACCCTCACCCGTCCCCTAATCCTAACCCGTACGCTAACACTAACCCCCGCCCTCACACGCACGCTCCCCCTAAAGCGTTGCCGTACCCTCACCTGGACCCTAAACCGTCCCCGTCCCCTAACCCTAACCCTAGCCCGAACCCTATCCCTAACCCTTCCCCAAAGCCTGACCCTCACCCGTCCCCTAATCCTAACCCGTACGCTAACACTAACCCGCGCCCTCACACGCACGCTCCCCCTAAAGCGTTGCCGTACCCTCACCTGGACCCTAAACCGTCCCCGTCCCCTAACCATAACCCTATCCCGAACCCTAACCCTAACCCTTCCCCGAAGCATGACCCTCACCCGTCCCCTAATCCTAACCCGTACGCTAACACTAACCCACGCCCTCACACGCACGCTCCCGCTAAAGCGTTGCCGTACCCTCACCTGGATCCTATCCCGTCCCCGTCCCCTAACCCTAACCCTAGCCCGAACCCTAACCCTAACCCTTCCCCGAAGCCTGACCCTCACCCGTCCCCTAATCCTAACCCGTACGCTAACACTAACCCGCGCCCTCACACGCACGCTTCCCCTAAAGCGTTGCCGTACCCTCACCTGGACCCTAAACCGTCCCCGTCCCCTAACCCTAACCCTAGCCCGAACCCTAACCCTAACCCTTCCCCGAAGCCTGACCCTCACCCGTCCCCTAATCCTAACCCGTACACTAACACTAACCCGCGCCCTCACACGCACGCTCCCCCTAAAGCATTGCCGTACCCTCACCTGGACCCTAAACCGTCGCCGTCCCCTAACCCTAACCCTAGCCCGAACCCTAACCCTAACCCTTCCCCGAAGCCTGACCCTCACCCGTCCCCTAATCCTAACCCGTACGCTAACACTAACCCGCGCCCTCACACGCACGCTCCCGCTAAAGCGTTGCCGTACCCTCACCTGGACCCTAACCCGTCCCCGTCCCCTAACCCTAACCATAGCCCGAACCCTAACACTAACACTTCCCCGAAGCCTGACCCTCACCCGTCCCCTAATCCTAACCCATACGCTAACACTAACTCGCGCGCTCACACGCACGCTCCCCCTAAAGCGTTGCCGTACCCTCACCTGGACCCTAAACCGTCCCCGTCCCCTAACCCTAACCCTAGCCCAAACCCTAACCCTTCCCCGAAGCCTGACCCTCACCCGTCCCCTAATCCTAACCCGTACGCTAACACTAACCCGCGCCCTCACACGCACGCTCCCCCTAAAGCGTTGCCATACCCTTACCTGGACCCTAAACCGTCCCCGTCCCCTAACCCTAACCCTAGCCCGAACCCTAACCCTAACCCTTCCCCGAAGCCTGACCCTCACCCGTCCCCTAATCCTAACCCGTACGCTAACACTAACCCACGCCCTCACACGCATGCTCCCCCTAAAGCATTGCCGTACCCTCACCTGGACCCTAAACCGTCCCCGTCCCCTAACCCTAACCCTAGCCCGAACCCTAACCCTAACCCTTCCCCGAAGCCTGACCCTCACCCGTCCCCTAATCCTAACCCGTACGCTAACACTAACCCGCGCCCTCACACGCACGCTCCCCCTAAAGCATTGCCGTACCCTCACCTGGACCCTAAACTGTCCCCGTCCCCTAACCCTAACCCTAGCCCGAACCCTAACCCTAACCCTTCCCCAAAGCCTGACCCTCACCCGTCCCCTAATCCTAACCCGTACGCTAACACTAACCCGCGCCCTCACACGCACGCTCCCCCTAAAGCGTTGCCGTACCCTCACCTGGACCCTAAACCGTCCCCGTCCCCTAAGCCTAACCCTAGCCCGAACCCTAACCCTAACCCTTCCCCGAAGCCTGACCCTCACCCGTCCCCTAATCCTAACCAGTACGCTAACACTAACCCGCGCCCTCACACGCACGCTCCCCCTAAAGCGTTGCCATACTCTCACCTGGACCCTAAACCGTCCCCGTCCCCTAACCCTAACCCTAGCCCGAACCCTAACCCTAACCCTTCCCCGAAGCCTGACCCTCACCCGTCCCCTAATCCTAACCCGTACGCTAACACTAACCCGCGCCCTCACACGCACGCTCCCCCTAAAGCGTTGCCGTACCCTCACCTGGACCCTAAACCGTCCCCGTCCCCTAACCCTAACCCTAGCCCGAAACCTAACCCTAACCCTTCCCCAGAGCCTGACCCTCACCCGTCCCCTAATCCTAACCCGTACGCTAACACTAACCCGCGCCCTCACACGCACGCTCCCCTTAAAGCGTTGCCGTGCCCTCACCTGGACCCTAAACCGTCCCCGTCACCTAACCCTAACCCTAGCCCGAACCCTAACCCTAACCCTTCCCCGAAGCCTGACACTCACCCGTCCCCTAAACCTAACCCGTACGCTAACACTAACCCGCGCCCTCACACGCACGCTCCCCCTAAAGCGTTGCCGTACCCTCACCTGGACCCTAAACCGTCCCCGTCCCCTAACCCTAACCCTAGCCCGAACCCTAACCCTAACACTTCCCCGAAGCAATACCCTCACCCGTCCCCTAATCCTAACCCGTACGCTAACACTAACCCGCGCCCTCACACGCACGCTCCCCCTAAAGCGTTGCCGTACCCTCAGCTGGACCCTAAACCGTCCCCGTCCCCTAACCCTAACCCTAGCCCGAACCCTAACACTAACCCTTCCCCGAACCCTAACCCTCACCCGTCCCCTAATCCTAACCCGTACGCTAACACTAACCCGCGCCCTCACACGCACGCTCCCGCTAAAGCGTTGCCGTACCCTCACCTGGACCCTAACCCGTCCCCGTCCCCTAACCCTAACCCTAGCCCGAACCCTAACACTAACACTTCCCCGAAGCCTGACCCTCACCCGTCCCCTAATCCTAACCCATACGCTAACACTAAGTCGCGCCCTCACACGCACGCTCCCCCTAAAGCGTTGCCGTACCCTAACCTGGACCCTAAACCGTCCCCGTCCCCTAACCCTAACCCTAGACCGAAACCTAACCCTTCCCCGAAGCCTGACCCTCACCCGTCCCCTAATCCTAACCCGTACGCTAACACTAACCCGCGCCCTCACACGCACGCTCCCCCTAAATCGTTGCCATACCCTCACCTGGACCATAAACCGTCCCCGTCCCCTAACCCTAACCCTAGCCCGAACCCTAACCCTAACCCTTCCCCGAAACCTGACCCTCACCCGTCCCCTAATCCTAACCCGTACGCTAACACTAACCCGCGCCCTCACATGCACGCTCCCCCTAAAGCGTTGCCGTACCCTCACCTGGACCCTAAACCGTCCCCGTCCCCTAACCCTAACCCTAGCCCGAACCCTAACCCTAACCCTTCCCCGAAGCCTGACCCTCACCCGTCCCCTAATCCTAACCCGTACGCTAACACTAACCCGCGCCCTCACACGCACGCTCCCCCTAAAGCGTTGCCGTACCCTCACCTGGACCCTAAACCGTCCCCGTCCCCTAACCCTAACCCTAGCCCGAACCCTAACCCTAACCCTTCCCCGAAGCCTGACCCTCAGCCGTCCCCTAATCCTAACCCGTACGCTAACACTAACCCGCGCCCTCACACGCATGCTCCCCCTAAAGCGTTGCCGTACCCTCACCTGGACCCTAAACCGTCCCCGTCCCCTAACCCTAACCCTAGCCCGAACCCTAACCCTAACCCATCTCCGAAGCCTGACACTCACCCGTCCCCTAATCCTAACCCGTACGCTAACACTAACCCGCGCCCTCACACGCACGCTCCCCCTAAAGCGTTGCCGTACCCTCACCTGGACCCTAAACCGTCCCCGTCCCCTAACCCTAACCCTAGCCCGAACCCTAACCCTAACCCTTCCCCGAAGCCTGACCCTCACCCGTCCCCTAATCCTAACCCGTACGCTAACACTAACCCGCGCCCTCACACGCACGCTCCCCCTAAAGCGTTGCCGTACCCTCACCTGGACCCTAAACCGTCCCCGTCCCCTAACCCTAACCCTAGCCCGAACCCTAACCCTAACACTTCCCCAGAGCCTGACCCTCACCCGTCCCCTAATCCTAACCCGTACGCTAACACTAACGCGCGCCCTCACACGCACGCTCCCCCTAAAGCGTTGCCATACCCTCACCTGGACCCTAAACCATCCCCGTCCCCTAACCCTAACCCTAGCCCGAACCCTAACCCTAACCCTTCCCCGAAGCCTGACACTCAACCGTCCCCTAATCCTAACCCGTACGCTAACACTAACGCGCGCCCTCACACGCACGCTCCCCCTAAAGCGTTGCCGTACCCTCACCTGGACCCTAAACCGTCCCCGTCCCCTAACCCTAACCCTAGCCCGAACCCTAACCCTAACACTTCCCCGAAGCAATACCCTCACCCGTCCCCTAATCCTAACCCGTACGCTAACACTAACCCGCGCCCTCACACGCACGCTCCCCCTAAAGTGTTGCCGTACCCTCACCTGGACCCTAAACCGTCCCCGTCCCCTAACCCTAACCCTAGCCCGAACCCTAACCCTAACCCTTCCCCGAAGCCTGACCCTCACCCGTCCCCTAATCCTAACCCGTACGCTAACACTAACCCGCGCCCTCACACGCACGCTCCCCCTAAAGCGTTGCCGTACCCTCACCTGGACCCTAAACCGTCCCCGACCCCTAACCCTAACCCTAGCCCGAACCCTAACCCTAACCCTTCCCCGAAGCCTGACCCTCACCCGTCCCCTAATCCTAACCCGTACGCTAACACTAACCCGCGCCCTCACACGCACGCTCCCGCTAAAGCGTTGCCGTACCCTCACCTGGACCCTAACCCGTCCCCGTCCCCTAACCCTAACCATAGCCCGAACCCTAACACTAACACTTCCCCGAAGCCTGACACTCACCCGTCCCCTAATCCTAACCCATACGCTAACACTAAGTCGCGCCCTCACACGCACGCTCCCCCTAAAGCGTTGCCGTACCCTCACCTGGACCCTAAACCGTCCCCGACCCCTAACCCTAACCCTAGCCCGAACCCTAACCCTAACCCTTCCCCGAAGCCTGACCCTCACCCGTCCCCTAATCCTAACCCGTACGCTAACACTAACCCGCGCCCTCACACGCACGCTCCCGCTAAAGCGTTGCCGTACCCTCACCTGGACCCTAACCCGTCCCCGTCCCCTAACCCTAACCATAGCCCGAACCCTAACACTAACACTTCCCCGAAGCCTGACACTCACCCGTCCCCTAATCCTAACCCATACGCTAACACTAAGTCGCGCCCTCACACGCACGCTCCCCCTAAAGCGTTGCCGTACCCTCACCTGGACCCTAAACCGTCCCCGTCCCCTAACCCTAACCCTAGCCCGATCCCTAACCCTAACCCTTCCCCGAAGCCTGACCCTCACCCGTCCCCTAATCCTAAGCCGTACGCTAACACTAACCCGCGCCCTCACATGCACGCTCCCCCTAAAGCGTTGCCGTACCCTCACCTGGACCCTAAACCGTCCCCGTCCCCTAACCCTAACCCTAGCCCGAACCCTAACCCTTCCCCGAAGCCTGACCCTCACCCGTCCCCTAATCCTAACCCGTACGCTAACACTAACCCGCGCCCTCACACGCACGCTCCCCCTAAAGCGTTGCCATACCCTCACCTGGACCCTAAACCGTCCCCGTGCCCTAACCCTAACCCTAGCCCGAACCCTAACCCTAACCCTTCCCCGAAGCCTGACCCTCACCCGTCCCCTAATCCTAACCCGTACGCTAACACTAACCCGCGCCCTCACACGCACGCTCCCCCTAAAGCGTTGCCGTACCCTCACCTGGACCCTAAACCGTCCCTGTCCCCTAACCCTAACCCTAGCCCGAACCCTAACCCTAACCCTTCCCCGAAGCCTGACCCTCACCCGTCCCCTAATCCTAACCCGTACGCTAACACTAACCCGCCCCCTCACACGCACGCTCCCCCTAAAGCGTTGCCGTACCCTCACCTGGACCCTAAACCGTCCCCGTCCCCTAACCCTAACCCTAGCCCGAACACTAACCCTAACCCTTCCCCGAAGCGTGACACTCACCCGTCCCCTAATCCTAAGCCGTACGCTAATACTAACCCAGGCCCTCACACGCACGCTCCCCCTAAAGCGTTGCCGTACCCTCTCCTGGACCCTAAACCGTCCCCGTACCCTAACCCTAACCCTAGCCCGAACCCTAACCCTAACCCTTCCCCGAAGCCTGACCCTCACCCGTCCCCTAATCCTAACCCGTACGCTAACACTAACCCGCGCCCTCACACGCACGCTCCCCCTAAAGCGTTGCCGTACCCTCACCTGGACCCTAAACCGTCCCCGTCCCCTAACCCTAACCCTAGCCCGAACCCTAACCCTAACCCTTCCCCGAAGCCTGACCCTCACCCGTCCCCTAATCCTAACCCGTACGCTAACACTAACCCGCGCCCTCACACGCATGCTCCCCCTAAAGCGTTGCCGTACCCTCACCTGGACCCTAAACCGTCCCCGTCCCCTAACCCTAACCCTAGCCCGAACCCTAACCCTAACCCATCTCCGAAGTCTGACCCTCACCCGTCCCCTAATCCTAACCCGTACGCTAACACTAACCCGCGCCCTCACACGCACGCTCACCCTAAAGCGTTGCCGTACCCTCACCTGGACCCTAAACCGTCCCCGTCCCCTAACCCTAACCCTAGCCCGAACCCTAACCCTAACCCTTCCCCGAAGCCTGACCCTCACCCGTCCCCTAATCCTAACCCGTACGCTAACACTAACCCGCGCCCTCACACGCACGCTCCCCCTATAGCGTTGCCGTACCCTCACCTGGACCCTAAACCGTCCCCGTCCCCTAACCCTAACCCTAGCCCGAACCCTAACACTAACCCTTCCCCGAAGCCTGACCCTCACCCGTCCCCTAATCCTAACCCGTACGCTAACACTAACCCACGCCCTCACACGCACACTCGCCCTAAAGAGTTGCCGTACCCTCACCTGGACCCTAAACCGTCCCCGTCCCCTAACCCTAACCCTAGCCCGAACCCTAACACTAACCCTTCCCCGAAGCCTGACCCTCACCCGTCACCTAATCCTAACCCGTACGCTAACACTAACCCACGCCCTCACACGCACACTCACCCTAAAGCGTTGCCGTACCCTCACCTGGACCCTAAACCGTCCCCGTCCCCTAACCCTAACCCTAGCCCGAACCCTAACCCTAACCCTTCCCCGAAGCCTGACCCTCACCCGTCCCCTAATCCTAACCCGTACGCTAACACTAACCCGCGCCCTCACACGCACGCTCCCCCTAAAGCGTTGCCGTACCCTCACCTGGACCCTAAACCGTCCCCGTCCCCTAACCCTAAGCCTAGCCCGAACCCTAAACCTAACCCTTCCCCGAAGCCTGACCCTCACCCGTCCCCTAATCCTAACCCGTACGCTAACACTAACCCGCGCCCTCACACGCACGCTCCCCCTAAAGCGTTGCCGTACCCTCACCTGGACCCTAAACCGTCCCTGTCCCCTAACCCTAACCCTAGCCCGAACCCTAACCCTAACCCTTCCCCGAAGCCTGACCCTCACCCGTCCCCTAATCCTAACCCGTACGCTAACACTAACCCGCGCCCTCACACGCACGCTCCCCCTAAAGCGTTGCCGTACCCTCACCTGGACCCTAAACCGTCCCCGGCCCCTAACCCTAACCCTAGCCCGAACCCTAACCCTAACACTTCCCCGAAGCAATACCCTCACCCGTCCCCTAATCCTAACCCGTACGCTAACACTAACCCGCGCCCTCACACGCACGCTCCCCCTAAAGCGTTGCCGTACCCTCACCTGGACCCTAAACCGTCCCCGTCCCCTAACCCTAACCCTAGCCCGAACCCTAACCCTAACCCTTCCCCGAAGCCTGACCCTCACCCGTCCCCTAATCCTAACCCGTACGCTAACACTAACCCGCGCCCTCACACGCACGCTCCCCCTAAAGCGTTGCCGTACCCTCACCTGGACCCTAAACCGTCCCCGTCCCCTAACCCTAAGCCTAGCCCGAACCCTAAACCTAACCCTTCCCCGAAGCCTGACCCTCACCCGTCCCCTAATCCTAACCCGTACGCTAACACTAACCCGCGCCCTCACACGCACGCTCCCCCTAAAGCGTTGCCGTACCCTCACCTGGACCCTAAACCGTCCCTGTCCCCTAACCCTAACCCTAGCCCGAACCCTAACCCTAACCCTTCCCCGAAGCCTGACCCTCACCCGTCCCCTAATCCTAACCCGTACGCTAACACTAACCCGCGCCCTCACACGCACGCTCCCCCTAAAGCGTTGCCGTACCCTCACCTGGACCCTAAACCGTCCCCGGCCCCTAACCCTAACCCTAGCCCGAACCCTAACCCTAACACTTCCCCGAAGCAATACCCTCACCCGTCCCCTAATCCTAACCCGTACGCTAACACTAACCCGCGCCCTCACACGCACGCTCCCCCTAAAGCGTTGCCGTACCCTCACCTGGACCCTAAACCGTCCCCGTCCCCTAACCCTAACCCTAGCCCGATCCCTAACCCTAACCCTTCCCCGAAGCCTGACCCTCACCCGTCCCCTAATCCTAAGCCGTACGCTAACACTAACCCGCGCCCTCACATGCACGCTCCCCCTAAAGCGTTGCCGTACCCTCACCTGGACCCTAAACCGTCCCCGTCCCCTAACCCTAACCCTAGCCCGAACCCTAACCCTTCCCCGAAGCCTGACCCTCACCCGTCCCCTAATCCTAACCCGTACGCTAACACTAACCCGCGCCCTCACACGCACTCTCCCCCTAAAGCGTTGCCATACCCTCACCTGGACCCTAAACCGTCCCCGTGCCCTAACCCTAACCCTAGCCCGAACCCTAACCCTAACCCTTCCCCGAAGCCTGACCCTCACCCGTCCCCTAATCCTAACCCGTACGCTAACACTAACCCGCGCCCTCACACGCACGCTCCCCCTAAAGCGTTGCCGTACCCTCACCTGGACCCTAAACCGTCCCTGTCCCCTAACCCTAACCCTAGCCCGAACCCTAACCCTAACCCTTCCCCGAAGCCTGACCCTCACCCGTCCCCTAATCCTAACCCGTACGCTAACACTAACCCGCCCCCTCACACGCACGCTCCCCCTAAAGCGTTGCCGTACCCTCACCTGGACCCTAAACCGTCCCCGTCCCCTAACCCTAACCCTAGCCCGAACACTAACCCTAACCCTTCCCCGAAGCCTGACACTCACCCGTCCCCTAATCCTAAGCCGTACGCTAACACTAACCCAGGCCCTCACACGCACGCTCCCCCTAAAGCGTTGCCGTACCCTCACCTGGACCCTAAACCGTCCCCGTAACCTAACCCTAACCCTAGCCCGAACCCTAACCCTAACCCTTCCCCGAAGCCTGACCCTCACCCGTCCCCTAATCCTAAGCCGTACGCTAACACTAACCCGCGCCCTCACACGCACGCTCCCCCTAAAGCGTTGCTGTACCCTCACCTGGACCCTAAACCGTCCCCGTCCCCTAACCCTAACCCTAGCCCGAACCCTAACCCTAACCCTTCCCCGAAGCCTGACCCTCACCTGTCCCCTAATCCTAACCCGTACGCTAACACTAACCCGCGCCCTCACACGCATGCTCCCCCTAAAGCGTTGCCGTACCCTCACCTGGACCCTAAACCGTCCCCGTCCCCTAACCCTAACCCTAGCCCGAACCCTAACCCTAACCCATCTCCGAAGTCTGACCCTCACCCGTCCCCTAATCCTAACCCTTTCGCTAACACTAACCCGCGCCCTCACACGCACGCTCCCCCTAAAGCGTTGCCGTACCCTCACCTGGACCCTAAACCGTCCCGGTCCCCTAACCCTAACCCTAGCCCGAACCCTAACCCTAAACCTTCCCCGAAGCCTGACCCTCACCCGTCCCCTAATCCTAACCCGTACGCTAACACTAACCCGCGCCCTCACACGCACGCTCCCCCTAAAGCGTTGCCGTACCCTCACCTGGACCCTAAACCGTCCCCGTCCCCTAACCCTAACCCTAGCCCGAACCCTAACCCTAACCCTTCCCCGAAGCCTGACCCTCACCCGTCCCCTAATCCTAACCAGTACGCTAACACTAACCCGCGCCCTCACATGCACGCTCCCCCTAAAGCGTTGCCGTACCCTCACCTGGACCCTAAACCCTCCCCGTCCCCTAACCCTAACCCTAGCCCGAACCCTAACCCTAACACTTCCACGAAGCCTGACCCTCACCCGTCCCCTAATCCTAACCCGTACGCTAACACTAACCCGCGCCCTCACACGCACGCTCCCCCTAAAGCGTTGCCGTACCCTCACCTGGACCCTAAACCCTCCCCGTCCCCTAACCCTAACCCTAGCCCGAACCCTAACCCTAACCCTTCCCCGAAGCCTGACCCTCACCCGTCCCCTAATCCTAACCCGTACGCTAACACTAACCCGCGCCCTCACACGCACGCTCCCCCTAAAGCGTTGCCATACCCTCACCTGGAACCTAAACCGTCCCCATCCCCTAACCCTAACCCTAGCCCGAACCCTAACCCTAACCCTTCCCCGAAGCCTGACCCTCACCCGTCCCCTAATCCTAACCCGTACGCTAACACTAACCCGCGCCCTCACTCACACGCTCCCCCTAAAGCGTTGCCGTACCCTCACCTGGACCCTAAACCCTCCCCGTCCCCTAACCCTAACCCTAGCCCGAACCCTAACCCTAACACTTCCCCGAAGCCTGACCCTCACCCGTCCCCTAATCCTAACCCGTACGCTAACACTAACCCGCGCCCTCACACGCACGCTCCCCCTAAAGCGTTGCCGTACCCTCACCTGGACCCTAAACCGTCCCCGTCCCCTAACCCTAACCCTAGCCCGAACCCTAACCCTAACCCTTCCCCGAAGCCTGACCCTCACCCGTCCCCTAACCTAACCCGTACGCTAACACTAACCCGCGCCCTCACACGCACGCTCCCCCTAAAGCGTTGCCGTACCCTCACCTGGACCCTAAACCGTCCCCGGCCCCTAACCCTAACCCTAGCCCGAACCCTAACCCTAACACTTCCCCGAAGCAATACCCTCACCCGTCCCCTAATTCTAACCCGTACGCTAACACTAACCCGCGCCCTCACACGCACGCTCCCCCTAAAGCATTGCCGTACCCTCACCTGGACCCTAAACCGTCCCCGTCCCCTAACCCTAACCCTAGCCCGAACCCTAACCCTAACCCTTCCCCGAAGCCTGACCCTCACCCGTCCCCTAATCCTAACCCGTACGCTAACACTAACCCGCGCCCTCACACGCATGCTCCCCCTAAAGCGTTGCCGTACCCTCACCTGGACCCTAAACCGTCCCCGTCCCCTAACCCTAACCCTAGCCCGAACCCTAACCCTAACCCATCTCCGAAGTCTGACCCTCACCCGTCCCCTAATCCTAACCCGTACGCTAACACTAACCCGCGCCCTCACACGCACGCTCCCCCTAAAGCGTTGCCGTACCCTCACCTGGACCCTAAACCGTCCCCGTCCCCTAACCCTAACCCTAGCCCGAACCCTAACCCTAACCCTTCCCCGAAGCCTGACCCTCACCCGTCCCCTAATCCTAACCCGTACGCTAACACTAACCCGCGCCCTCACACGCACGCTCCCCCTAAAGCGTTGCCGTACCCTCACCTGGACCCTAAACCGTCCCCGTCCCCTAACCCTAACCCTAGCCCGAACCCTAACCCTAACCCTTCCCCGAAGCCTGACCCTCACCCGTCCCCTAATCCTAACCCGTACGCTAACACTAACCCGCGCCCTCACACGCACGCTCCCCCTAAAGCGTTGCCGTACCCTCACCTGGACCCTAAACCGTCCCCGTCCCCTAACCCTAACCCTAGCCCGAACCCTAACCCTAACACTTCCCCGAAGCAATACCCTCACCCGTCCCCTAATCCTAACCCGTACGCTAACACTAACCCGCGCCCTCACACGCACGCTCCCCCTAAAGCGTTGCCGTACCCTCACCTGGACCCTAAACCGTCCCCGTCCCCTAACCCTAACCCTAGCCCGAACCCTAACCCTAACCCTTCCCCGAAGCCTGACCCTCACCCGTCCCCTAATCCTAACCCGTACGCTAACACTAACCCGCGCCCTCACACGCACGCTCCCCCTAAAGCGTTGCCGTACCCTCACCTGGACCCTAAACCGTCCCCATCCCCGTCCCCTAACCCTAACCCTAGCCCGAACCCTAACCCTAACCCTTCCCCGAAGCCTGAGCCTCACCCGTCCCCTAATCCTAACCCGTACGCTAACACTAACCCGCGCCCTCACACGCACGCTCCCCCTAAAGCGTTGCCATACCCTCACCTGGACCCTAAACCGTCCCCGTGCCCTAACCCTAACCCTAGCCCGAACCCTAACCCTAACCCTTCCCCGAAGCCTGACCCTCACCCGTCCCCTAATCCTAACCCGTACGCTAACACTAACCCGCCCCCTCACACGCACGCTCCCCCTAAAGCGTTGCCGTACCCTCACCTGGACCCTAAACCGTCCCCGTCCCCTAACCCTAACCCTAGCCCGAACACTAACCCTAACCCTTCCCCGAAGCCTGACACTCACCCGTCCCCTAATCCTAAGCCGTACGCTAACACTAACCCAGGCCCTCACACGCACGCTCCCCCTAAAGCGTTGCGGTACCCTCACCTGGACCCTAAACCGTCCCCGTAACCTAACCCTAACCCTAGCCCGAACCCTAACCCTAACCCTTCCCCGAAGCCTGACCCTCACCCGTCCCCTAATCCTAAGCCGTACGCTAACACTAACCCGCGCCCTCACACGCACGCTCCCCCTAAAGCGTTGCTGTACCCTCACCTGGACCCTAAACCGTCCCCGTCCCCTAACCCTAACCCTAGCCCGAACCCTAACCCTAACCCTTCCCCGAAGCCTGACCCTCACCTGTCCCCTAATCCTAACCCGTACGCTAACACTAACCCGCGCCCTCACACGCATGCTCCCCCTAAAGCGTTGCCGTACCCTCACCTGGACCCTAAACCGTCCCCGTCCCCTAACCCTAACCCTAGCCCGAACCCTAACCCTAACCCATCTCCGAAGTCTGACCCTCACCCGTCCCCTAATCCTAACCCTTTCGCTAACACTAACCCGCGCCCTCACACGCACGCTCCCCCTAAAGCGTTGCCGTACCCTCACCTGGACCCTAAACCGTCCCGGTCCCCTAACCCTAACCCTAGCCCGAACCCTAACCCTAAACCTTCCCCGAAGCCTGACCCTCACCCGTCCCCTAATCCTAACCCGTACGCTAACACTAACCCGCGCCCTCACACGCACGCTCCCCCTAAAGCGTTGCCGTACCCTCACCTGGACCCTAAACCGTCCCCGTCCCCTAACCCTAACCCTAGCCCGAACCCTAACCCTAACCCTTCCCCGAAGCCTGACCCTCACCCGTCCCCTAATCCTAACCAGTACGCTAACACTAACCCGCGCCCTCACATGCACGCTCCCCCTAAAGCGTTGCCGTACCCTCACCTGGACCCTAAACCCTCCCCGTCCCCTAACCCTAACCCTAGCCCGAACCCTAACCCTAACACTTCCACGAAGCCTGACCCTCACCCGTCCCCTAATCCTAACCCGTACGCTAACACTAACCCGCGCCCTCACACGCACGCTCCCCCTAAAGCGTTGCCGTACCCTCACCTGGACCCTAAACCCTCCCCGTCCCCTAACCCTAACCCTAGCCCGAACCCTAACCCTAACCCTTCCCCGAAGCCTGACCCTCACCCGTCCCCTAATCCTAACCCGTACGCTAACACTAACCCGCGCCCTCACACGCACGCTCCCCCTAAAGCGTTGCCATACCCTCACCTGGACCCTAAACCGTCCCCATCCCCTAACCCTAACCCTAGCCCGAACCCTAACCCTAACCCTTCCCCGAAGCCTGACACTCACCCGTCCCCTAATCCTAACCCGTACGCTAACACTAACCCGCGCCCTCACACGCACGCTCCCCCTAAAGCGTTGCCGTACCCTCACCTGGACCCTAAACCCTCCCCGTCCCCTAACCCTAACCCTAGCCCGAACCCTAACCCTAACACTTCCCCGAAGCCTGACCCTCACCCGTCCCCTAATCCTAACCCGTACGCTAACACTAACCCGCGCCCTCACACGCACGCTCCCCCTAAAGCGTTGCCGTACCCTCACCTGGACCCTAAACCGTCCCCGTCCCCTAACCCTAACCCTAGCCCGAACCCTAACCCTAACCCTTCCCCGAAGCCTGACCCTCACCCGTCCCCTAACCTAACCCGTACGCTAACACTAACCCGCGCCCTCACACGCACGCTCCCCCTAAAGCGTTGCCGTACCCTCACCTGGACCCTAAACCGTCCCCGGCCCCTAACCCTAACCCTAGCCCGAACCCTAACCCTAACACTTCCCCGAAGCAATACCCTCACCCGTCCCCTAATTCTAACCCGTACGCTAACACTAACCCGCGCCCTCACACGCACGCTCCCCCTAAAGCATTGCCGTACCCTCACCTGGACCCTAAACCGTCCCCGTCCCCTAACCCTAACCCTAGCCCGAACCCTAACCCTAACCCTTCCCCGAAGCCTGACCCTCACCCGTCCCCTAATCCTAACCCGTACGCTAACACTAACCCGCGCCCTCACACGCATGCTCCCCCTAAAGCGTTGCCGTACCCTCACCTGGACCCTAAACCGTCCCCGTCCCCTAACCCTAACCCTAGCCCGAACCCTAACCCTAACCCATCTCCGAAGTCTGACCCTCACCCGTCCCCTAATCCTAACCCGTACGCTAACACTAACCCGCGCCCTCACACGCACGCTCCCCCTAAAGCGTTGCCGTACCCTCACCTGGACCCTAAACCGTCCCCGTCCCCTAACCCTAACCCTAGCCCAAACCCTAACCCTAACCCTTCCCCGAAGCCTGACCCTCACCCGTCCCCTAATCCTAACCCGTACGCTAACACTAACCCGCGCCCTCACACGCACGCTCCCCCTAAAGCGTTGCCGTACCCTCACCTGGACCCTAAACCGTCCCCGTCCCCTAACCCTAACCCTAGCCCGAACCCTAACCCTAACCCTTCCCCGAAGCCTGACCCTCACCCGTCCCCTAATCCTAACCCGTACGCTAACACTAACCCGCGCCCTCACACGCACGCTCCCCCTAAAGCGTTGCCGTACCCTCACCTGGACCCTAAACCGTCCCCGTCCCCTAACCCTAACCCTAGCCCGAACCCTAACCCTAACCCTTCCCCAGAGCCTGACCCTCACCCGTCCCCTAATCCTAACCCGTACGCTAACACTAACCCGCGCCCTCACACGCACGCTCCCCCTAAAGCGTTGCCGTACCCTCACCTGGACCCTAAACCGTCCCCGTCCCCTAACCCTAACCCTAGCCCGAACCCTAACCCTAACCCTTCCCCGAAGCCTGACCCTCACCCGTCCCCTAATCCTAACCCGTACGCTAACACTAACCCGCGCCCTCACACGCACGCTCCCCCTAAAGCGTTGCCGTACCCTCACCTGGAACCTAAACCGTCCCCGTCCCCTAACCCTAACCCTAGCCCGAACCCTAACCCTAACACTTCCCCGAAGCAATACCCTCACCCGTCCCCTAATCCTAACCCGTACGCTAACACTAACCCGCGCCCTCACACGCACGCTCCCCCTAAAGCGTTGCCGTACCCTCACCTGGACCCTAAACCGTCCCCGTCCCCTAACCCTAACCCTAGCCCGAACCCTAACCCTAACCCTTCCCCGAAGCCTGACCCTCACCCGTCCCCTAATCCTAACCCGTACGCTAACACTAACCCGCGCCCTCACAGCACGCTCCCCCTAAAGCGTTGCCGTACACTCACCTGGACCCTAAACCGTCCCCGTCCCCTAACCCTAACCCTAGCCCGAACCCTAACCCTAACCCTTCCCCGAAGCCTGACCCTCACCCGTCCCCTAATCCTAACCCGTACGCTAACACTAACCCGCGCCCTCACACGCACGCTCCCCCTAAAGCGTTGCCGTACCCTCACCTGGACCCTAAACCGTCCCCGTCCCCTAACCCTAACCCTAGCCCTAACCCTAACCCTAACCCTTCCCCGAAGCCTGACCCTCACCGTCCCCTAATCCTAACCCGTACGCTAACACTAACCCACGCCCTCACACGCACGCTCGCCCTAAAGCGTTGCCATACCCTCACCTGGACCCTAAACCGTCCCCGTCCCCTAACCCTAGCCCGAACCCTAACCCTAACCCTTCCCCGAAGCCTGACCCTCACCCGTCCCCTAATCCTAACCCGTACGCTAACATTAACCCACGCCCTCACACGCACGCTCCCCCTAAAGCGTTGCCGTACCCTCACCTGGACCCTAAACCGTCCCCGTCCCCTAACCCTAACCCTAGCCCGAACCCTAACCCTAACCCTTCCCCGAAGCCTGACCCTCACCCGTCCCCTAATCCTAACCAGTACGCTAACACTAACCCGCGCCCTCACACGCACGCTCCCCCTAAAGCGTTGCCGTATCCTCACCTGGACCCTAAACCATCCCCGTCCCCTAACCCTAACCCTAGCCCGAACCCTAACCCTAACACTTCCCCGAAGCCTGACCCTCACCCGTCCCCTAATCCTAACCCGTACGCTCACACTAACCCGCGCCCTCACACGCACGCTCCCCCTAAAGCGTTGCCGTACCCTCACCTGGACCCTAAACCGTCCCCGTCACCTAACCCTAACCCTAGCCCGAACACTAACCCTAACCCTTCCCCGAAGCCTGACCCTAACCCGTCCCCTAATCCTAACCCGTACGCTAACACTAAACCGCGCCCTCACACGCACGCTCCCCCTAAAGCGTTGCCGTACCCTCACCTGGACCCTAAACCGTCCCCATCCCCTAACCCTAACCCTAGCCCGAACCCTAACCCTAACCCTTCCCCGAAGCCTGACCCTCACCCGTCCCCTAATCCTAACCCGTACGCTAACACTAACCCGCGCCCTCACACGCACGCTCCCCCTAAAGCGTTGCCGTACCCTCACCTGGACCCTAAACCGTCCCCATCCCCTAACCCTAACCCTAGCCCGAACCCTAACCCTAACCCTTCCCCGAAGCCTGACCCTCACCCGTCCCCTAATCCTAACCCGTACGCTAACACTAACCCACGCCCTCACACGCACGCTCCCCCTAAAGCGTTGCCGTACCCTCACCTGGACCCTAAACCTTCCCCGTCCCCTAACCCTAACCCTAGCCCGAACCCTAACCCTAACCCTTCCCAGAAGCCTGACCCTCACCCGTCCCCTAATCCTAACCCGTACGCTAACACTAACCCGCGCCCTCACACGCACGCTCCCGCTAAAGCGTTGCCGTACCCTCACCTGGACCCTAAACCGTCCCCGTCCCCTAACCCTAACCCTAGCCCGAACCCAAACCCTAACCCTTCCCCGAAGCCTGACCCTCACCCGTCCCCTAATCCTAACCCGTACGCTAACACTAACCCACGCCCTCACACGCACGCTCCCCCTAAAGCGTTGCCGTACCCTCACCTGGACCCTAAACCGTCCCCGTCCCCTAACCCTAACCCTAGCCCGAACCCTAACCCTAACCCTTCCCCGAAGCCTGACCCTCACCCGTCCCCTAATCCTAACCCGTACGCTAACACTAACCCGCGCCCTCACACGCACGCTCCCCCTAAAGCGTTGCCGTACCCTCACCTGGACCCTAAACCCTCCCCGTCCCCTAACCCTAACCCTAGCCCGAAACCTAACCCTAACACTTCCCCGAAGCCTGACCCTCACCCGTCCCCTAATCCTAACCCGTACGCTCACACTAACCCGCGCCCTCACACGCACGCTCCCCCTAAAGCGTTGCCGTACCCTCACCTGGACCCTAAACCATCCCCGTCACCTAACCCTAACCCTAGCCCGAACCCTAACCCTAACCCTTCCCCGAAGCCTGACCCTCACCCGTCCCATAATCCTAACCCGTACGCTAACACTAACCCGCGCCCTCACACGCACGCTCCCCCTAAAGCGTTGCCGTACCCTCACCTGGACCCTAAACCGTCCCCGTCCCCTAACCCTAACCCTAGCCCGAACCCTAACCCTAACCCTTCCCCGAAGCCTGACCCTCACCCGTCCCCTAATCCTAACCCGTACGCTAACACTAACCCACGCCCTCACACGCACGCTCCCCCTAAAGCGTTGCCGTACCCTCACCTGGACCCTAAACCGTCCCCGTCCCCTAACCCTAACCCTAGCCCGAACCCTAACCCTAACCCTTCCCCGAAGCCTGACCCTCACCCGTCCCCTAATCCTAACCAGTACGCTAACACTAACCCGCGCCCTCACACGCACGCTCCCCCTAAAGCGTTGCCGTACCCTCACCTGGACCCTAAACCCTCCCCGTCCCCTAACCCTAACCCTAGCCCGAACCCTAACACTAACCCTTCCCCAAAGCCTGACCCTCACCCGTCCCCTAATCCTAACCCGTACGCTAACACTAACCCACGCCCTCACACGCACGCTCGCCCTAAAGCGTTGCCGTACCCTCACCTGGACCCTAAACCGTCCCCGTCCCCTAAACCTAACCCTAGCCCGAACACTAACCCTAACCCTTCCCCGAAGCCTGACCCTCACCCGTCCCCTAATCCTAACCCGTACGCTAACACTAACCCGCGCCCTCACACGCACGCTCCCCCTAAAGCGTTGCCGTACCCTCACCTGGACCCTAAACCGTCCCCGTCCCCTAAACCTAACCCTAGCCCGAACCCTAACCCTAACCCTTCCCCGAAGCCTGACCCTCACCCGTCCCCTAATCCTAACCAGTACGCTAACACTAACCCGCGCCCTCACACGCACGCTCCCCCTAAAGCGTTGCCGTACCCTCACCTGGACCCTAAACCCTCCCCGTCCCCTAACCCTAACCCTAGCCCGAACCCTAACCCTAACCCTTCCCCGAAGCCTGACCCTCACCGTCCCCTAATCCTAACCCGTACGCTAACACTAACCCACGCCCTCACACGCACGCTCGCCCTAAAGCGTTGCCGAACCCTCACCTGGACCCTAAACCGTCCCCGTCCCCTAACCCTAACCCTAGCCCGAACCCTAACCCTAACCCTTCCCCGAAGCCTGACCCTCACCCGTCCCCTAATCCTAACCAGTACGCTAACACTAACCCGCGCCCTCACACGCACGCTCCCCCTAAAGCGTTGCCGTACCCTCACCTGGACCCTAAACCCTCCCCGTCCCCTAACCCTAACCCTAGCCCGAAACCTAACCCTAACACTTCCCCGAAGCCTGACCCTCACCCGTCCCCTAATCCTAACCCGTACGCTAACACTAACCCGCGCCCTCACACGCACGCTCCCCCTAAAGCGTTGCCGTACCCTCACCTGGACCCTAAACCGTACCCGTCACCTAACCCTAACCCTAGCCCGAACCCTAACCCTAACCCTTCCCCGAAGCCTGACCCTCACCCGTCACCTAATCCTAACCCGTACGCTAACACTAACCCGCGCCCTCACACGCACGCTCCCCCTAAAGCGTTGCCGTACCCTCACCTGGACCCTAAACCGTCCCCGTCCCCTAACCCTAACCCTAGCCCGAACCCTAACCCTAACCCTTCCCCGAAGCCTGACCCTCACCCGTCCCCTAATCCTAACCCGTACGCTAACACTAACCCGCGCCCTCACACGCACGCTCCCCCTAAAGCGTTGCCGTACCCTCACCTGGACCCTAAACCCTCCCCGTCCCCTAACCCTAACCCTAGCCCGAACCCTAACCCTAACCCTTCCCCGAAGCCTGACCCTCACCGTCCCCTAATCCTAACCCGTACGCTAACACTAACCCACGCCCTCACACGCACGCTCGCCCTAAAGCGTTGCCGAACCCTCACCTGGACCCTAAACCGTCCCCGTCCCCTAACCCTAACCCTAGCCCGAACCCTAACCCTAACCCTTCCCCGAAGCCTGACCCTCACCCGTCCCCTAATCCTAACCAGTACGCTAACACTAACCCGCGCCCTCACACGCACGCTCCCCCTAAAGCGTTGCCGTACCCTCACCTGGACCCTAAACCCTCCCCGTCCCCTAACCCTAACCCTAGCCCGAAACCTAACCCTAACACTTCCCCGAACCCTGACCCTCACCCGTCCCCTAATCCTAACCCGTACGCTAACACTAACCCGCGCCCTCACACGCACGCTCCCCCTAAAGCGTTGCCGTACCCTCACCTGGACCCTAAACCGTACCCGTCACCTAACCCTAACCCTAGCCCGAACCCTAACCCTAACCCTTCCCCGAAACCTGACCCTCACCCGTCCCCTAATCCTAACCCGTACGCTAACACTAACCCGCGCCCTCACACGCACGCTCCCCCTAAAGCGTTGCCGTACCCTCACCTGGACCCTAAACCGTCCCCGTCCCCTAACCCTAACCCTAGCCCGAACCCTAACCCTAACCCTTCCCCGAAGCCTGACCCTCACCCGTCCCCTAATCCTAACCCGTACGCTAACACTAACCCACGCCCTCAAACGCACGCTCCCCCTAAAGCGTTGCCGTACCCTCACCTGGACCCTAAACCGTCCCCGTCCCCTAACCCTAACCCTAGCCCGAACCCTAACCCTAACCCTTCCCCGAAGCCTGACCCTCACCCGTCCCCTAATCCTAACCCGTACGCTAACACTAACCCACGCCCTCACACGCACGCTCCCCCTAAAGCGTTGCCGTACCCTCACCTGGACCCTAAACCCTCCCCGTCCCCTAACCCTATCCCTAGCCCGAACCCTAACACTAACCCTTCCCCAAAGCCTGACCCTCACCCGTCCCGTAATCCTAACCCGTATGCTAACACTAACCCACGCCCTCACACGCACGCTCCCCCTAAAGCGTTGCCGTACCCTCACCTGGACCCTAAACCGTCCCCGTCCCCTAACCCTAACCCTAGCCCGAACCCTAACCCTAACCCTTCCCCGAAGCCTGACCCTCACCCGTCCCCTAATCCTAACCCGTACGCTAACACTAACCCGCGCCCTCACACGCACGCTCCCCCTAAAGCGTTGCCGTACCCTCACCTGGACCCGAAACCTTCCCCGTCCCCTAACACTAACCCTAACCCTAGCCCGAACCCTAACCCTAACCCTTCCCCGAAGCCTGACCCTCACCCGTCCCCTAATCCTAACCCGTACGCTAACACTAACCCGCGCCCTCACACGCACGCTCCCCCTAAAGCGTTGCCGTACCCTCACCTGGACCGTAAACCCTCCCCGTCCCCTAACCCTAACCCTAGCCCGAACCCTAACCCTAACCCTTCCCCGAAGCCTGACCCTCACCCGTCCCCTAATCCTAACCCGTACGCTAACACTAACCCGCGCCCTCACACGCACGCTCCCCCTAAAGCGTTGCCGTACCCTCACCTGGACCCTAAACCGTCCCCGTCCCCTAACCCTAACCCTAGCCCGAACCCTAACCCTAACCCTTCCCCGAAGCCTGACCCTCACCCGTCCCCTAATCCTAACCCGTACGCTAACACTAACCCGCGCCCTCACACGCACGCTCCCCCTAAAGCGTTGCCGTACCCTCACCTGGACCCTAAACCGTCCCCATCCACTAACCCTAACCCTAGCCCGAACCCTAACCCTAACCCTTCCCCGAAGCCTGACCCTCACCCGTCCCCTAATCCTAACCCGTACGCTAACACTAACCCGCGCCCTCACACGCACGCTCCCCCTAAAGCGTTGCCGTACCCTCACCTGGACCCGAAACCTTCCCCGTCCCCTAACACTAACCCTAACCCTAGCCCGAACCCTAACCCTAACCCTTCCCCGAAGCCTGACCCTCACCCGTCCCCTAATCCTAACCCGTACGCTAACACTAACCCGCGCCCTCACACGCACGCTCCCCCTAAAGCGTTGCCGTACCCTCACCTGGACCCTAAACCGTCCCCATCCCCTAACCCTAACCCTAGCCCGAACCCTAACCCTAACCCTTCCCCGAAGCCTGACCCTCACCCGTCCCCTAATCCTAAACCGTACGCTAACACTAACCCGCGCCCTCACACGCACGCTCCCCCTAAAGCGTTGCCGTACCCTCAACTGGACCCTAAACCTTCCCCGTCCCCTAACCCTAACCCTAGCCCGAACCCTAACCCTAACCCTTCCCCGAAGCCTGACCCTCACCCGTCCCCTAATCCTAACCCGTACGCTAACACTAACCCGCGCCCTCACACGCACGCTCCCGCTAAAGCGTTGCCGTACCCTCACCTGGATCCTATCCCGTCCCCGTCCCCTAACCCTAACCCTAGCCCTAACCCTAACACTAACACTTCCCCGAAGCCTGACCCTCACCGTCCCCTAATCCTAACCCGTATGCTAACACTAACCCACGCCCTCACACGCACGCTCGCCCTAAAGCGTTGCCATACCCTCACCTGGACCCTAAACCGTCCCCGTCCCCTAACCCTAGCCCGAACCCTAACCCTAACCCTTCCCCGAAGCCTGACCCTCACCCGTCCCCTAATCCTAACCCGTACGCTAACATTAACCCATGCCCTCACACGCACGCTCCCCCTAAAGCGTTGCCGTACCCTCACCTGGACCCTAAGCCGTCCCCGTCCCCTAACCCTAACCCTAGCCCGAACCCTAACCCTAACCCTTCCCCGAAGCCTGACCCTCACCCGTCCCCTAATCCTAACCAGTACGCTAACACTAACCCGCGCCCTCACACGCACGCTCCCCCTAAAGCGTTGCCGTACCCTCACCTGGACCCTAAACCGTCCCCGTCCCCTAACCCTAACCCTAGCCCGAACCCTAACCCTAACACTTCCCCGAAGCCTGACCCTCACCCGTCCCCTAATCCTAACCCGTACGCTCACACTAACCCGCGCCCTCACACGCACGCTCCCCCTAAAGCGTTGCCGTACCCTCACCTGGACCCTAAACCGTCCCCGTCACCTAACCCTAACCCTAGCCCGAACCCTAACCCTAACCCTTCCCCGAAGCCTGACCCTAACCCGTCCCCTAATCCTAACCCGTACGCTAACACTAACCCGCGCCCTCACACGCACGCTCCCCCTAAATCGTTGCCGTACCCTCACCTGGACCCTAAACCGTCCCCATCCCCTAACCCTAACCCTAGCCCGAACCCTAACCCTAACCCTTCCCCGAAGCCTGACCCTCACCCGTCCCCTAATCCTAACCCGTACGCTAACACTAACCCGCGCCCTCACACGCACGCTCCCGCTAAAGCGTTGCCGTACCCTCACCTGGACCCTAAACCGTCCCCGTCCCCTAACCCTAACCCTAGCCCGAACCCAAACCCTAACCATTCCCCGAAACCTGACCCTCACCCGTCCCCTAATCCTAACCCGTACGCTAACACTAACCCACGCCCTCACACGCACGCTCCCCCTAAAGCGTTGCCGTACCCTCACCTGGACCCTAAACCGTCCCCGTCACCTAACCCTAACCCTAGCCCGAACCCTAACCCTAACCCTTCCCCGAAGCCTGACCCTCACCCGTCCCCTAATCCTAAACAGTACGCTAACACTAACCCGCGCCCTCACACGCACGCTCCCCCTAAAGCGTTGCCGTACCCTCACCTGGACCCTAAACCGTCCCCGTCCCCTAACCCTAACCCTAGCCCGAACCCTAACCCTAACACTTCCCCGAAGCCTGACCCTCACCCGTCCCCTAATCCTAACCCGTACGCTCACACTAACCCGCGCCCTCACACGCACGCTCCCCCTAAAGCGTTGCCGTACCCTCACCTGGACCCTAAACCGTCCCCGTCACCTAACCCTAACCCTAGCCCGAACACTAACCCTAACCCTTCCCCGAAGCCTGACCCTAACCCGTCCCCTAATCCTAACCCGTACGCTAACACTAACCCGCGCCCTCACACGCACGCTCCCCCTAAAGCGTTGCCGTACCCTCACCTGGACCCTAAACCGTCCCCATCCCCTAACCCTAACCCTAACCCTAGCCCGAACCCTAACCCTAACCCTTCCCCGAAGCCTGACCCTCACCCGTCCCCTAATCCTAACCCGTACGCTAACACTAACCCGCGCCCTCACACGCACGCTCCCCCTAAAGCGTTGCCGTACCCTCACCTGGACCCTAAACCTTCCCCGTCCCCTAACCCTAACCCTAACCCTAGCCCGAACCCTAACCCTAACCCTTCCCGAAGCCTGACCCTCACCCGTCCCCTAATCCTAACCCGTACGCTAACACTAACCCGGGCCCTCACACGCACGCTCCCCCTAAAGCGTTGCCGTACCCTCACCTGGACCCTAAACCGTCCCCATCCCCTAACCCTAACCCTAGCCCGAACCCTAACCCTAACCCTTCCCCGAAGCCTGACCCTCACCCGTCCCCTAATCCTAACCCGTACGCTAACACTAACCCGCGCCCTCACACGCACGCTCCCCCTAAAGCGTTGCCGTACCCTCACCTGACCCTAAACCTTCCCCGTCCCCTAACCCTAACCCTAGCCCGAACCCTAACCCTAACCCTTCCCCGAAGCCTGACCCTCACCCGTCCCCTAATCCTAACCCGTACGCTAACACTAACCCGCGCCCTCACACGCACGCTCCCGCTAAAGCGTTGCCGTACCCTCACCTGGATCCTATCCCGTCCCCGTCCCCTAACCCTAACCCTAGCCCGAACCCTAACACTAACACTTCCCCGAAGCCTGACCCTCACCCGTCCCCTAATCATAACCCGTACGCTAACACTAACCCGCGCCCTCACACGCACGCTCCCCCTAAAGCGTTGCCGTACCCTCACCTGGACCCTAAACCGTCCCCGTCCCCTAACCCTAACCCTAGCCCGAACCCTAACCCTAACCCTTCCCCGAAGCCTGACCCTCACCCGTCCCCTAATCCTAACCCGTACGCTAACACTAACCCGCGCCCTCACACGCACGCTCCCCCTAAAGCGTTGCCATACCCTCACCTGGACCCTAAACCGTCCCCGTCCCCTAACCCTAACCCTAGCCCGAACCCTAACCCTAACCCTTCCCCGAAGCCTGACCCTCACCCGTCCCCTAATCCTAACCCGTACGCTAACACTAACCCGCGCCCTCACACGCACGCTCCCCCTAAAGCGTTGCCGTACCCTCACCTGGACCCTAAACTGTCCCCGTCCCCTAACCCTAACCCTAGCCCGAACCCTAACCCTAACCCTTCCCCGAAGCCTGACCCTCACCCGTCCCCTAATCCTAACCCGTACGCTAACACTAACCCGCGCCCTCACACGCACGCTCCCCCTAAAGCGTTGCCGTACCCTCACCTGGACCCTAAACCGTCCCCGTCCCCTAACCCTAACCCTAGCCCGAACCCTAACCCTAACCCTTCCCCGAAGCCTGACCCTCACCCGTCCCCTAATCCTAACCCGTACGCTAACACTAACCCACGCCCTCACACGCACGTTCGCCGTAAAGCGTTGCCGTACCCTCACATGGACCCTAAACCGTCCCCGTCCCCTAACCCTAACCCTAGCCCGAACCCTAATCCTAACCCTTCCCCGAAGCCTGACCCTCACCCGTCCCCTAATCCTAACCCGTACGCTAACACTAACCCACGCCCTCACACGCACGCTCCCCCTAAAGCGTTGCCGTACCCTCACCTGGACCCTAAACCGTCCCCGTCCCCTAACCCTAACCCTAGCCTGAACCCTAACCCTAACACTTCCCCGAAGCCTGACCCTCACCCGTCCCCTAATCCTAACCCGTACGCTAACACTAACCCACGCCCTCACACGCACGCTCCCCCTAAAGCGTTGCCATACCCTCACCTGGACCCTAAACCGTCCCCGTCCCCTAACCCTAACCCTAGCCCGAACCCTAATCCTAACCCTTCCCCGAAGCCTGACCCTCACCCGTCCCCTAATCCTAACCAGTACGCTAACACTAACCCGCGTCCTCACACGCACGCTCCCCCTAAAGCGTTGCCGTACCCTCACCTGGACCCTAAACCGTCCCCGTCCCCTAACCCTAACCCTAGCCCGAACCCTAACCCTAACACTTCCCCGAAGCCTGACCCTCACCCGTCCCCTAATCCTAACCCGTACGCTCACACTAACCCGCGCCCTCACACGCACGCTCCCCCTAAAGCGTTGCCGTACCCTCACCTGGACCCTAAACCGTCCCCGTCACCTAACCCTAACCCTAGCCCGAACCCTAACCCTAACCCTTCCCCGAAGCCTGACCCTAACCCGTCCCCTAATCCTAACCCGTATGCTAACACTAACCCGCGCCCTCACACGCACGCTCCCCCTAAATCGTTGCCGTACCCTCACCTGGACCCTAAACCGTCCCCATCCCCTAACCCTAACCCTAGCCCGAACCCTAACCCTAACCCTTCCCCGAAGCCTGACCCTCACCCGTCCCCTAATCCTAACCCGTACGCTAACACTAACCCGCGCCCTCACACGCACGCTCCCGCTAAAGCGTTGCCGTACCCTCACCTGGACCCTAAACCGTCCCCGTCCCCTAACCCTAACCCTAGCCCGAACCCAAACCCTAACCATTCCCCGAAACCTGACCCTCACCCGTCCCCTAATCCTAACCCGTACGCTAACACTAACCCACGCCCTCACACGCACGCTCCCCCTAAAGCGTTGCCGTACCCTCACCTGGACCCTAAACCGTCCCCGTCACCTAACCCTAACCCTAGCCCGAACCCTAACCCTAACCCTTCCCCGAAGCCTGACCCTCACCCGTCCCCTAATCCTAAACAGTACGCTAACACTAACCCGCGCCCTCACACGCACGCTCCCCCTAAAGCGTTGCCGTACCCTCACCTGGACCCTAAACCGTCCCCGTCCCCTAACCCTAACCCTAGCCCGAACCCTAACCCTAACACTTCCCCGAAGCCTGACCCTCACCCGTCCCCTAATCCTAACCCGTACGCTCACACTAACCCGCGCCCTCACACGCACGCTCCCCCTAAAGCGTTGCCGTACCCTCACCTGGACCCTAAACCGTCCCCGTCACCTAACCCTAACCCTAGCCCGAACACTAACCCTAACCCTTCCCCGAAGCCTGACCCTAACCCGTCCCCTAATCCTAACCCGTACGCTAACACTAACCCGCGCCCTCACACGCACGCTCCCCCTAAAGCGTTGCCGTACCCTCACCTGGACCCTAAACCGTCCCCATCCCCTAACCCTAACCCTAACCCTAGCCCGAACCCTAACCCTAACCCTTCCCCGAAGCCTGACCCTCACCCGTCCCCTAATCCTAACCCGTACGCTAACACTAACCCGCGCCCTCACACGCACGCTCCCCCTAAAGCGTTGCCGTACCCTCACCTGGACCCTAAACCTTCCCCGTCCCCTAACCCTAACCCTAACCCTAGCCCGAACCCTAACCCTAACCCTTCCCGAAGCCTGACCCTCACCCGTCCCCTAATCCTAACCCGTACGCTAACACTAACCCGGGCCCTCACACGCACGCTCCCCCTAAAGCGTTGCCGTACCCTCACCTGGACCCTAAACCGTCCCCATCCCCTAACCCTAACCCTAGCCCGAACCCTAACCCTAACCCTTCCCCGAAGCCTGACCCTCACCCGTCCCCTAATCCTAACCCGTACGCTAACACTAACCCGCGCCCTCACACGCACGCTCCCCCTAAAGCGTTGCCGTACCCTCACCTGGACCCTAAACCTTCCCCGTCCCCTAACCCTAACCCTAGCCCGAACCCTAACCCTAACCCTTCCCCGAAGCCTGACCCTCACCCGTCCCCTAATCCTAACCCGTACGCTAACACTAACCCGCGCCCTCACACGCACGCTCCCGCTAAAGCGTTGCCGTACCCTCACCTGGATCCTATCCCGTCCCCGTCCCCTAACCCTAACCCTAGCCCGAACCCTAACACTAACACTTCCCCGAAGCCTGACCCTCACCCGTCCCCTAATCCTAACCCGTACGCTAACACTAACCCGCGCCCTCACACGCACGCTCCCCCTAAAGCGTTGCCGTACCCTCACCTGGACCCTAAACCGTCCCCGTCCCCTAACCCTAACCCTAGCCCGAACCCTAACCCTAACCCTTCCCCGAAGCCTGACCCTCACCCGTCCCCTAATCCTAACCCGTACGCTAACACTAACCCGCGCCCTCACACGCACGCTCCCCCTAAAGCGTTGCCATACCCTCACCTGGACCCTAAACCGTCCCCGTCCCCTAACCCTAACCCTAGCCCGAACCCTAACCCTAACCCTTCCCCGAAGCCTGACCCTCACCCGTCCCCTAATCCTAACCCGTACGCTAACACTAACCCGCGCCCTCACACGCACGCTCCCCCTAAAGCGTTGCCGTACCCTCACCTGGACCCTAAACTGTCCCCGTCCCCTAACCCTAACCCTAGCCCGAACCCTAACCCTAACCCTTCCCCGAAGCCTGACCCTCACCCGTCCCCTAATCCTAACCCGTACGCTAACACTAACCCGCGCCCTCACACGCACGCTCCCCCTAAAGCGTTGCCGTACCCTCACCTGGACCCTAAACCGTCCCCGTCCCCTAACCCTAACCCTAGCCCGAACCCTAACCCTAACCCTTCCCCGAAGCCTGACCCTCACCCGTCCCCTAATCCTAACCCGTACGCTAACACTAACCCACGCCCTCACACGCACGTTCGCCGTAAAGCGTTGCCGTACCCTCACATGGACCCTAAACCGTCCCCGTCCCCTAACCCTAACCCTAGCCCGAACCCTAATCCTAACCCTTCCCCGAAGCCTGACCCTCACCCGTCCCCTAATCCTAACCCGTACGCTAACACTAACCCACGCCCTCACACGCACGCTCCCCCTAAAGCGTTGCAGTACCCTCACCTGGACCCTAAACCGTCCCCGTCCCCTAACCCTAACCCTAGCCTGAACCCTAACCCTAACACTTCCCCGAAGCCTGACCCTCACCCGTCCCCTAATCCTAACCCGTACGCTAACACTAACCCACGCCCTCACACGCACGCTCCCCCTAAAGCGTTGCCATACCCTCACCTGGACCCTAAACCGTCCCCGTCCCCTAACCCTAACCCTAGCCCGAACCCTAATCCTAACCCTTCCCCGAAGCCTGACCCTCACCCGTCCCCTAATCCTAACCAGTACGCTAACACTAACCCGCGTCCTCACACGCACGCTCCCCCTAAAGCGTTGCCGTACCCTCACCTGGACCCTAAACCCTCCCCGTCCCCTAACCCTAACCCTAGCCCGAACCCTAACCCTAACACTTCCCCGAAGCCTGACCCTCACCCGTCCCCTTATCCTAACCCGTACGCAAACACTAACCCGCGCCCTCACACGCACGCTCCCCCTAAAGCGTTGCCGTACCCTCACCTGGACCCTAAACCGTCCCCGTCACCTAACCCTAACCCTAGCCCGAACCCTAACCCTAACCCTTCCCCGAAGCCTGACCCTCACCCGTCCCCTAATCCTAACCCGTACGCTAACACTAACCCGCGCCCTCACACACACGCTCCCCCTAAAGCGTTGCCGTACCCTCACCTGGACCCTAAACCGTCCCCGTCCCCTAACCCTAACCCTAGCCCGAACCCTAACCCTAACCCTTCCCCGAAGCCTGACCCTCACCCGTCCCCTAATCCTAACCCGTACGCTAACACTAACCCACGCCCTCACACGCACGCGCTCCCTAAAGCGTTGCCGTACCCTCACCTGGACCCTAAACCGTCCCCGTCCCCTAACCCTAACCCTAGCCCGAACCCTAACCCTAACCCTTCCCCGAAGCCTGACCCTCACCCATCCCCTAATCCTAACCCGTACGCTAACACTAACCCGCGCCCTCACACGCACGCTCCCCCTAAAGCGTTGCCGTACCCTCACCTGGACCCTAAACCGTCCCCGTCCCCTAACCCTAACCCTAGCCCGAACACTAACCCTAACCCTTCCCCGAAGCCTGACCCTCACCCGTCCCCTAATCCTAACCCGTACGCTAACACTAACCCACGCCCTCACACGCACGCGCCCCCTAAAGCGTTGCCGTACCCTCACCTGGACCCTAAACCGTCCCCGTCCCCTAACCCTAACCCTAGCCCGAACCCTAACCCTAACACTTCCCCGAAGCAATACCCTCACCCGTCCCCTAATCCTAACCTGTACGCTAACACTAACCCGCGCCCTCACACGCACGCTCCCCCTAAAGCGTTGCCGTACCCTCACCTGGACCCTAAACCGTCCCCGTCCCCTAACCCTAACCCTAGCCCGAACCCTAACCCTAACCCTTACCCGAAGCCTGACCCTCACCTGGGCCCTAATCCTAACCCGTACGCTAACACTAACCCGCGCCCTCACACGCACGCTCCCCCTAAAGCGTTGCCGTACCCTCACCTGGACCCTAAACCGTCCCCGTCCCCTAACCCTAACCCTAAACCTAGCCCGAACACTAACCCTAACCCTTCCCCGAAGCCTGAGCCTCACCCGTCCCCTAATCCTAACCCGTACGCTAACACTAACCCGCGCCCTCACACGCACGCTCTCCCTAAAGCGTTGCCGTACCCTCACCTGGACCCTAAACCTTCCCCGTCCCCTAACCCTAACCCTAGCCCGAACCCTAACCCTAACCCTTCCCCGAGCCTGACCCTCACCCGTCCCCTAATCCTAACCCGTACGCTAACACTAACCCACGCCCTCACACGCACGCTCCCCCTAAAGCGTTGCCGTACCCTCACCTGGATCCTATCCCGTCCCCGTCCCCTAACCCTTACCCTAGCCCGAACCCTAACACTAACACTTCCCCGAAGCCTGACTCTCACCCGTGCCCTAATCCTAACCCGTACGCTAACACTAACCCGCGCCCTCACACGCACGCTCCCCCTAAAGCGTTGCCGTACCCTCACCTGGACCCTAAACCGTCCCCGTCCCCTAACCCTAACCCTAGCCCGAACCCTAACCCTAACCCTTCCCCGAAGCCTGACCCTCACCCGTCCCCTAATCCTAACCCGTACGCTAACACTAACCCGCGCCCTCACACGCACGCTCCCCCTAAAGCGTTGCCGTACCCTCACCTGGACCCTAAACCGTCCCCGTCCCCTAACCCTAACCCTAGCCCGAACCCTAACCCTAACCCTTCCCCGAAGCCTGACCCTCACCCGTCCCCTAATCCTAACCCGTACGCTAACACTAACCCACGCCCTCACACGCACGTTCGCCGTAAAGCGTTGCCGTACCCTCACATGGACCCTAAACCGTCCCCGTCCCCTAACCCTAACCCTAGCCCGAACCCTAATCCTAACCCTTCCCCGAAGCCTGACCCTCACCCGTCCCCTAATCCTAACCCGTACGCTAACACTAACCCACGCCCTCACACGCACGCTCCCCCTAATGCGTTGCCGTACCCTCACCTGGACCCTAAACCGTCCCCGTCCCCTAACCCTAACCCTAGCCTGAACCCTAACCCTAACACTTCCCCGAAGCCTGACCCTCACCCGTCCCCTAATCCTAACCCGTACGCTAACACTAACCCACGCCCTCACACGCACGCTCCCCCTAAAGCGTTGCCATACCCTCACCTGGACCCTAAACCGTCCCCGTCCCCTAACCCTAACCCTAGCCCGAACCCTAATCCTAACCCTTCCCCGAAGCCTGACCCTCACCCGTCCCCTAATCCTAACCAGTACGCTAACACTAACCCGCGTCCTCACACGCACGCTCCCCCTAAAGCGTTGCCGTACCCTCACCTGGACCCTAAACCCTCCCCGTCCCCTAACCCTAACCCTAGCCCGAACCCTAACCCTAACACTTCCCCGAAGCCTGACCCTCACCCGTCCCCTTATCCTAACACGTACGCAAACACTAACCCGCGCCCTCACACGCACGCTCCCCCTAAAGCGTTGCCGTACCCTCACCTGGACCCTAAACCGTCCCCGTCACCTAACCCTAACCCTAGCCCGAACCCTAACCCTAACCCTTCCCCGAAGCCTGACCCTCACCCGTCCCCTAATCCTAACCCGTACGCTAACACTAACCCGCGCCCTCACACACACGCTCCCCCTAAAGCGTTGCCGTACCCTCACCTGGACCCTAAACCGTCCCCGTCCCCTAACCCTAACCCTAGCCCGAACCCTAACCCTAACCCTTCCCCGAAGCCTGACCCTCACCCGTCCCCTAATCCTAACCCGTACGCTAACACTAACCCACGCCCTCACACGCACGCGCCCCCTAAAGCGTTGCCGTACCCTCACCTGGACCCTAAACCGTCCCCGTCCCCTAACCCTAACCCTAGCCCGAACCCTAACCCTAACCCTTCCCCGAAGCCTGACCCTCACCCATCCCCTAATCCTAACCCGTACGCTAACACTAACCCGCGCCCTCACACGCACGCTCCCCCTAAAGCGTTGCCGTACCCTCACCTGGACCCTAAACCGTCCCCGTCCCCTAACCCTAACCCTAGCCCGAACACTAACCCTAACCCTTCCCCGAAGCCTGACCCTCACCCGTCCCCTAATCCTAACCCGTACGCTAACACTAACCCGCGCCCTCACACGCACGCTCCCCCTAAAGCGTTGCCGTACCCTCACCTGGACCCTAAACCGTCCCCGTCCCCTAAACCTAACCCTAGCCCGAACCCTAACCCTAACCCTTCCCCGAAGCCTGACCCTCACCCGTCCCCTAATCCTAACCCGTACGCTAACACTAACCCGCGCCCTCACACGCACGCTCCCCCTAAAGCGTTGCCGTACCCTCACCTGGACCCTAAACCGTCCCCGTCCCCTAACCCTAACCCTAGCCCGAACCCTAACCCTAACCCTTCCCCGAAGCCTGACCCTCACCCGTCCCCTAATCCTAACCCGTACGCTAACACTAACCCGCGCCCTCACACGCACGCTCCCCCTAAAGCGTTGCCGTACCCTCACCTGGACCCTAAACCGTCCCCGTCCCCTAACCCTAACCCTAGCCCGAACCCTATCCCTAACACTTCCCCGAAGCCTGACCCTCACCCGTCCCCTAATCCTAACCCGTACGCTAACACTAACCCGCGCCCTCACACGCACGCTCCCCCTAAAGCGTTGCCGTACCCTCACCTGGACCCTAAACCGTCCCCGTCCCCTAACCCTAACCCTAGCCCGAACCCTAACCCTAACACTTCCCCGAAGCAATACCCTCACCCGTCCCCTAATCCTAACCCGTACGCTAACACTAACCCGCGCCCTCACACGCACGCTCCCCCTAAAGCGTTGCCGTACCCTCACCTGGACCCTAAACCGTCCCCGTCCTCTAACCCTAACCCTAGCCCGAACCCTAACCCTAACCCTTACCCGAAGCCTGACCCTCACCTGGGCCCTAATCCTAACCCGTACGCTAACACTAACCCGCGCCCTCACACGCACGCTCCCCCTAAAGCGTTGCCGTACCCTCACCTGGACCCTAAACCGTCCCCGTCCCCTAACCCTAACCCTAGCCCGAACCCTAACCCTAACCCTTCCCCGAAGCCTGACCCTCACCCGTCCCCTAATCCTAACCCGTACGCTAACACTAACCCGCGCCCTCACACGAACGCTTCCCCTAAATCGTTGCCGTACCCTCACCTGGACCCTAAACCGTCCCCGTCCCCTAACCCTAACCCTAGCCCGAACCCTAACCCTAACCCTTCCCCGAAGCCTGACCCTCACCCGTCCCCTAATCCTAACCCGTACGCTAACACTAACCCGCGCCCTCACACGCACGCTCCCCCTAAAGCATTGCCGTACCCTCACCTGGACCCTAAACCGTCCCCGTCCCCTAACCCTAACCCTAGCCCGAACCCTAACCCTAACCCTTCCCCGAAGCCTGACCCTCACCCGTCCCCTAATCCTAACCCGTACGCTAACACTAACCCGCGCCCTCACTCGCACGCTCCCCCTAAAGCGTTGCCGTACCCTCACCTGGACCCTAAACCGTCCCCGTCCCCTAACCCTAACCCTAGCCCGAACCCTAACCCTAACACTTCCCCGAAGCCTGACCCTCACCCGTCCCCTAATCCTAACCCGTACGCTAACACTAACCCGCGCCCTCACACGCACGCTCCCCCTAAAGCACTGCCGTACCCTCACCTGGACCCTAAACCGTCCCCGTCCCCTAACCCTAACCCTAGCCCGAACCCTAACCCTAACCCTTCCCCGAAGCCTGACCCTCACCCGTCCCCTAATCCTAACCCGTACGCTAACACTAACCCACGCCCTCACACGCACGCTCCCCCTAAAGCATTGCCGTACCCTCACCTGGACCCTAAACCGTCCCCGTCCCCTAACCCTAACCCTAGCCCGAACCCTAACCCTAACCCTTCCCCGAAGCCTGACCCTCACCCGTCCCCTAATCCTAACCCGTACGCTAACACTAACCCGCGCCCTCACACGCACGCTCCCCCTAAAGCGTTGCCGTACCCTCACCTGGACCCTAAACCGTCCCCGTCCCCTAACCCTAAACCTAGCCCGAACCCTAACCCTAACCCTTCCCCGAAGCCTGACCCTCACCCGTCCCCTAATCCTAACCCGTACGCTAACACTAACCCGCGCCCTCACACGCACGCTCCCCCTAAAGCGTTGCCGTACCCTCACCTGGACCCTAAACCGTCCCCGTCCCCTAACCCTAACCCTAGCCCGAACCCTAACCCTAACCCTTCCCCGAAGCCTGACCCTCACCCGTCCCCCAATCCTAACCCGTACGTTAACACTAACCCACGCCCTCACACGCACGCTCCCCCTAAAGCGTTGCCGTTCCCTCACCTGGACCCTAAACCGTCCCCGTCCCCTAAACCTAACCCTAGCCCGAACCCTAACCCTAACCCTTCGCCGAAGCCTGACCCTCACCCGTCCCCTAATCCTAACCCGTACGCTAACACTAACCCGCGCCCTCACACGCACGCTCCCCCTAAAGCGTTGCCGTACCCTCACCTGGACCCTAAACCGTCCCCGTCCCCTAGCCCTAACCCTAGCCCGAACCCTAACCCTAACCCTTCCCCGAAGCCTGACCCTCACCCGTCCCCTAATCCTAACCCGTACGCTAACACTAACCCGCGCCCTCACACGCACGCTCCCCCTAAAGCGTTGCCGTACCCTCACCTGGACCCTAAACCGTCCCCGTCCCCTAACCCTAACCCTAGCCCGAACCCTAACCCTAACCCTTCCCCGAAGCCTGACCCTCACCCGTCCCCTAATCCTAACCCGTACGCTAACACTAACCCGCGCCCTCACACGCACGCTCCCCCTAAAGCGTTGCCGTACCCTCACCTGGACCCTAAACCGTCCCCGTCCCCTAACCCTAACCCTAGCCCGAACCCTAACCCTAACCCTTCCCCGAAGCCTGACCCTCACCCGTCCCCTAATCCTAACCCGTACGCTAACACTAACCCGCGCCCTCACATGCACGCTCCCCCTAAAGCGTTGCCGTACCCTCACCTGGACCCTAAACCGTCCCCGTCCCCTAACCCTAACCCTAGCCCGAACCCTAACCTTAACCCTTCCCCGAAGCCTGACCCTCACCCGTCCCCTAATCCTAACCCGTACGCTAACACTAACCCGCGCCCTCACACGCACGCTCCCCCTAAAGCATTGCCGTACCCTCACCTGGACCCTAAACCGTCCCCGTCCCCTAACCCTAACCCTAGCCCGAACCCTAACCCTAACCCTTCCCCGAAGCCTGACACTCACCCGTCCCCTAATCCTAACCCGTACGCTAACACTAACCCGCGCCCTCACACGCACGCTCCCCCTAAAGCGTTGCCGTACCCTCACCTGGACCCTAAACCGTCCCCGTCCCCTAACCCTAACCCTAGCCCGAACCCTAACCCTAACCCTTCCCCGAAGCCTGACCCTCACCCGTCGCCTAATCATAACCCGTACGCTAACACTAACCCGCGCCCTCACACGCACGCTCCCCCTAAAGCGTTGCCGTACCCTCACCTGGACCCTAAACCGTCCCCGTCCCCTAACCCTAACCCTAGCCCGAACCCTAACCCTAACCCTTCCCCGAAGCCTGACCCTCACCCGTCCCCTAATCCTAACCCGTACGCTAACACTAACCCGCGCCCTCACACGCACGCTCCCCCAAAGCGTTGCCGTACCCTCACCTGGACCCTAAACCGTCCCCGTCCCCTAACCCTAACCCTAGCCCGAACCATAACCCTAACCCTTCCCCGAAGCCTGACCCTCACCCGTCCCCCAATCCTAACCCGTACGCTAACACTAACCCACGCCCTCACACGCACGCTCCCCCTAAAGCGTTGCCGTACCCTCACCTGGACCCTAAACCGTCCTCATCCCCTAACCCTAACCGTAGCCCGAACCCTAACCCTAACCCTTCCCCGAAGCCTGACCCTCACCCGTCCCCTAATCCTAACCCGTACGCTAACACTAACCCGCGCCCTCACACGCACGCTCCGCCTAAAGCGTTGCCGTACCCTCACCTGGACCCTAAACCGTCCCCGTCCCCTAACCGTAACCCTAGCCCGAACCCTAACCCTAACACTTCCCCGAAGCCTGACCCTCACCCGTCCCCTAATCCTAACCCGTACGCTAACACTAATCCGCGCCCTCACACGCACGCTCCCCCTAAAGCGTTGCCGTTCCCTCACCTGGACCCTAAACCGTCCCCGTCCCCTAACCCTAACCCTAGCCCGAACCCTAACCCTCACCCTTCCCCGAAGCCTGACCCTCACCCGTCCCCTAATCCTAACCCGTACGCTAACACTAACCCGCGCCCTCACACGCACGCTCCCCCTAAAGCGTTGCCGTACCCTCACCTGGACCCTAAACCGTCCCCGTCCCCTAGCCCTAACCCTAGCCCGAACCCTAACCCTAACCCTTCCCCGAAGCCTGACCCTCACCCGTCCCCTAATCCTAACCCGTACGCTAACACTAACCCGTGCCCTAACACGCACGCTCTCCCTAAAGCGTTGCCATACCCTCACCTGGACCCTAACCCGTTCCCGTCCCCTAACTCTAACCCTAGACCGAATCCTAACCCTAACCCTTCCCCGAAGCCTGACCCTCACCCGTCCCCTAATCCTAACCCATACGCTAACACTAACCCACGCCCTCACACGCACGCTCCCCCTAAAGCGTTGCCGTACCCTCACCTGGACCCTAAACCGTCCCCGTCCCCTAACCCTAACCCTAGCCCGAACCCTAACCCTAACCCTTCCCCGAAGCCTGACCCTCACCCGTCCCCTAATCCTAACCCGTACGCTAACACTAACCCACGCCCTCACACGCAGGCTCCCCCTAAAGCGTTGCTGTACCCTCACCTGGACCCTAAACCGTCCCCGTCCCCTAACCCTAACCCTAGCCCGAACCTTAACCCTAACCCTTCCCCGAAGCCTGACCCTCACCCGTCCCCTAATCCTAACCCGTACGCTAACACTAACCCGCGCCCTCATCCGCACGCTCCCCCTAAAGCATTGCCGTACCCTCACCTGGACCCTAAACCGTCCCCGTCCCCTAGCCCTAACCCTAGCCCGAACCCTAACCCTAACCCTTCCCCGAAGCCTGACCCTCACCCGTCCCCTAATCTTAACCCGTACGCTAACACTAACCCACGCCCTCACACGCACGCTCCCCCTAAAGCGTTGCCGTACCCTCACCTGCACCCTAACCCGTCCCCGTCCCCTAACCCTAACCCTAGCCCGAACCCTAACCCTAACCCTTCCCCGAAGCCTGACCCTCACCCGTCCCCTAATCCTAACCCGAACGCTAACACTAACCCGCGTCCTCACACGCACGCTCCCCCTAAAGCGTTGCCGTACCCTCACCTGGACCCTAAACCGTCCCCATCCCCTAACCCTAACCCTAGCCCGAACCCTAACCCTAACCCTTCCCCGAAGCGTGACCCTCACCCGTCCCCTAATCCTAACCCGTACGCTAACACTACCCCGCGCCCTCACACGCACGCTCCCCCTAAAGCGTTGCCATACCCTCACCTGGACCCTAAACCGTCCCCGTCCCCTAACCCTAACCCTAGACCGAAACCTAACCCTTGCCCGAAGCCTGACCCTCACCCGTCCCCTAATCCTAACCCATACGCTAACACTAACCCACGCCCTCACACGCACGCTCCCCCTAAAGAGTTGCCGTACCCTCACCTGGACCCTAAACCGTCCCCGTCCCCTAACCCTAACCCTAGCCCGAACCCTAACCCTAACCCTTCCCCGAAGCCTGACCCTCACCCGTCCCCTAATCCTAACCCGTACGCTAACACTAACCCGCGCCCTCACACGCACGCTCCCCCTAAAGCGTTGCCGTACCTTAACCTGTACCCTAAACCGTCCCCATCCCCTAACCCTAACCCTAGCCCGAACCCTAACCCTAACATTTCTCCGAAGCCTGACCCTCACCCGTCCCCTAATCCTAACCCGTACGCTAACACTAACCCACGCCCTCACACGCACGCTCCCCCTAAAGCGTTGCTGTACCCTCACCTGGACCCTAACCCGTCCCCGTCCCCTAACCCTAACCCTAGCCCGAACCCTAACCCTAACCCTTCCCCGAAGCCTGACCCTCACCCGTCCCCTAATCCTAACCCGTACGCTAACACTAACCCGCGCCCTCACACGCACGCTCCCCCTGAAGCGTTGCCGTACCCTCACCAGGACCCTAACCCGTCCCCGTCCCCTAACCCTAACCCTAGCCCGAACCCTAACCCTAACACTTCCCCGAAGCCTGACCCTCACCCGTCCCCTAATCCTAACCCGTACGCAAACACTAACCCGCGCCCTCACACGCACGCTCCCCCTAAAGCGTTGCCGTACCCTCACCTGGACCCTAAACCGTCCCCATCCCCTAACCCTAACCCTAGCCCGAACCCTAACCCTAACCCTTCCCCGAAGCGTGACCCTCACCCGTCCCCTAATCCTAACCCGTACGCTAACACTACCCCGCGCCCTCACACGCACGCTCCCCCTAAAGCGTTGCCGTACCCTCACCTGGACCCTAAACCGTCCCCGTCCCCTAACCCTAACCCTAGCCCGAACCCTAACCCTAACCCTTCCCCGAAGCCTGACCCTCACCCGTCCCCTAATCCTAACCCGTACGCTAACACTAACCCGCGCCCTCACACGCACGCTCCCCCTAAAGCGTTGCCGTACCCTCACCTGGACCCTAAACCGTCCCCGTCCCCTAACCCTAACCCTAGCCCGAACGCTAACCCTAACCCTTCCCCGAAGCCTGATCCTCACCCGTCCCCTAATCCTAACCCGTACGCTAACACTAACCCGCGCCCTCACACGCACGCTCCCCCTAAAGCGTTGCCGTACCCTCACCTGGACCCTAAACCGTCCCCGTCCCCTAAACCTAACCCTAGCCCGAACCCTAACCCTAACCCTAACCCGCGCCCTCACACGCACGGTCCCCCTAAAGCGTTGCCGTACCCTCACCTAGACCCTAAACCGTCCCCGTCCCCTAACCGTAACCCTAGCCCCAACCCTAACCCTAACCCTTCCCCGAAGCCTGACCCTCACCCGTCCCCTAATCCTAACCCGTACGCTAACACTAACCCGCGCCCTCACACGCACGCTCCCCCTAAAGCGTTGCCGTACCCTCACCTGGACCCTAAACCGTCCCCGTCCCCTAACCCTAACCCTAGCCCGAACCCTAACCCTAACCCTTCCCCGAAGCCTGACCCTCACCCGTCCCCTAATCCTAACCCGTACGCTAACCCTAACGCGCGCCCTCACACGCACGCTCCCCCTAAAGCGTTGCCGTACCCTCACCTGGACCCTAAACCGTCCCCGTCCCCTAACCGTAACCCTAGCCCGAACCCTAACCCTAATCCTTCCCCGAAGCCTGACCCTCACCCGTCCCCTAATCCTAACCCGTACGCTAAAACTAACCCGCGCCCTCACACGCACGCTCCCCCTAAAGCGTTGCCGTACCCTCACCTGGACCCTAAACCGTCCCCGTCCCCTAACCCTAACCCTAGCCCGAACCCTAACCCTAACCCTTCCCCGAAGCCTGACCCTCACCCGTCCCCTAATCCTAACCCGTACGCTAACACTAACCCGCGCCCTCACACGCACGCTCCCCCTAAAGCGTTGCCGTACCCTCACCTGGACCCTAAACCGTCCCCGTCCCCTAACCCTAACCCTAGCCCGAACCCTAACCCTAACCCTTCCCCGAAGCCTGACCCTCACCCGTCCCCTAATCCTAACCCGTACGCTAACACTAACCCGCGCCCTCACACGCACGCTCCCCCTAAAGCGTTGCTGTACCCTCACCTGGACCCTAAACCGTCCCCGTCCCCTAACCCTAACCCTAGCCCGAACCCTAACCCTAACACTTCCCCGAAGCCTGACCCTCACCCGTCCCCTAATCCTAACCCGTACGCTTACACTAACCCGCGCCCTCACATGGACGCTCCCCCTAAAGTATTGCCGTACCCTCACCTGGACCCTAAACCGTCCCCGTCCCCTAACGCTAACCCTAGACCGGACCCTAACCCTAAACCTTCCCCGAAGCCTGACCCTCACCCGTCCCCTAATCCTAACCCGTACGCTAACACTAAACCGCGCCCTCACACGCACGCTCCCCCTAAAGCGTTGCCGTACCCTCACCTGGACCCTAAACCGTCCCCGTCCCCTAACGCTAACCCTAGCCCGAACACTAACCCTAACCCTTCCCCGAAGCCTGACCCTCACCCGTCCCCTAATCCTAACCCGTACGCTAACACTAACCCGCGCCCTCACACGCACGCTCCCCCTAAAGCGTTGCTGTACCCTCACCTGGACCCTAAACCGTCCCCGTCCCGTAACCCTAACCCTAGCCCGAACCCTAACCCTAACCCTTCCCCAAAGCCTGACCCTAACACGTCCCCTATTCCTAACCCGCACTCTAACACTAACCCGCGCCCTCACACGCACGCTCCCACTAAAGCGTTGCCGTACCCTCACCTGGACCCTAAACCGTCCCCGTCCCCTAACCCTAACCCTAGACCGAACCCTAACCCTAACCCTTCCCCAAAGCCTGACCGTCACCCGTCCCATAATCCTAACCCGTACGCTAACACTAACCCACGCTCTCATACGCACGCTCCCCCTAAAGCGTTGCCGTAACCTCACCTGGACCCTAAACCGTCCCCGTCCCCTAACCCTAACCCTAGCCCGAACCCTAACCCTAACCCTTCCCCGAAGCCTGACCCTCACCCGTCCCCTAATCCTAACCCGTACGCTAACACTAACCCGCGCCCTCACACGCACGCTCCCCCTAAAGCGTTGCCGTACCCTCACCTGGACCCTAAACCGTTCCGGTCCCCTAACCCTAATCCTAGCCCGAACCCTAACCCTAACCCTTCCCAGAAGCCTGACCCTCACCCGTCCCCTAATCCTAACCCGTACGCTAACACTAACCCGCACGCTCACTCGCACGCTCCCCCTAAAGCGTTGCCGTACCCTCACCTGGACCCTAAACCGTCCCCGTCCCCTAACCCTAACCCTAGCCCGAACCCTAACCCTAACCCTTCCCCGAAGCCTGACCCTCACCCGTCCCCTAATCCTAACCCGTACGCTAACACTAGCCCGCGCCCTCACACGCACGCTCACCCTAAAGCGTTGCCGTACCCTCACCTGGACCCTAAACCGTCCAGGTCCCCTAACCCTAACCCTAGCCCGAACCCTAAACCTAACCCTTCCCCGAAGCCTGACCCTCACCCGTCCCCTAATCCTAACCCGTACGCTAACACTAACCCGCGCCCTCACACGCACGCTCCCCCTAAAGCGTTGCCGTACCCTCACCTGGACCCTAAACCGTCCCCGTCCCCTAACCCTAACCCTAGCCCGAACCCTAACCCTAACCCTTCCCCGAAGCCTGACCCTCACCCGTCCCCTAATCCTAACCCGTACGCTAACACTAACCCGCGCCCTCACACGCACGCTCCCCCTAAAGCGTTGCCGTACCCTCACCTGGACCCTAAACCGTCCCCGTCCCCTAACCCTAACCCTAGCCCGAACCCTAACCCTAATCCTTCCCCGAAGCCTGACCCTCACCCGTCCCCTAATCCTAACCCGTACGCTAACACTAACCCGCGCCCTCACACGCACGCTCACCCTAAAGCGTTGCCGTAACCTCACCTGGACCCTAAACCGTCCCCGTCCCCTAACCCTAACCCTAGCCCGAACCCTAACCCTAACCCTTCCCCGAAGCCTGACCCTCACCCGTCCCCTAATCCTAACCCGTACGCTAACACTAACCCGCGCCCTCACACGCACGCTCCCCCTAAAGCGTTGCCGTACCCTCACCTGGACCCTAAACCGACCCCGTCCCCTAACCGTAACCCTAGCCCGAACCCTAACCCTAACCTTTCCCCGAAGCCTGACCCTCACCCGTCCCCTAATCCTACCCCGTACGTTAACACTAACCCGCGCCCTCACACGCACGCTCCCCCTAAAGCGTTGCCGTACCCTCACCTGGACCCTAAACCGTCCCCGTCCCCTAACCGTAACCCTAGCCCGAACCCTAACCCTAACCCTTCCACGAAGCCTGACCCTCACCCGTCCCCTAATCCTAACCCGTACGCTAACACTAACCCGCACCCTCACACGCACGCTCCCCCTAAAGCGTTGCCGTACCCTCACCTGGACCCTAAACCGTCCCCATCCCCTAACCCTAACCCTAGCCCGAACCCTAACCCTAACCCTTCCCCGAAGCCTGTCGCTCACCCGTCCCCTAATCCTAACCCGTACGCTAACACTAACCCACGCCCTCACACGCACGCTCCCCCTAAAGCGTTGCCGTACCCTCACCTGGACCCTAAACCGTCCCCGTCCCCTAACCCTAACCCTAGCCCGAACCCTAAACCTAATCCTTCCCCGAAGCCTGACCCTCACCCGTCCCCTAATCCTAACCCGTACGCTAACACTAACCCGCGCCCTCACACGCACGCTCACCCTACAGCGTTGCCATACCCTCACCTGGACCCTAAACCGTCCCCGTCCCCTAACCCTAACCCTAGCCCGAACCCTAACCCTAACCCTTCCCCGAAGCCTGACCCTCACCCGTCCCCTAATCCTAACCCGTACGCTAACACTAACCTGCGCCCTCACATGCACGCTCCCCCTAAAGCGTTGCCGTACCCTCACCTGGACCCTAAACCGTCCCCGTCCCCTAACTCTAACCCTAGCCCGAACCCTAACCCTAACCCTTCCCCGAAGCCTGACCCTCACCCGTCCCCTAATCCTAACCCGTACGCTAACAGTAACCCGCGCCCTCACACGCACGCTCCCCCTAAAGCGTTGCCGTACCCTCAACTGGACCCTAAACCGTCCCCGTCCCCTAACCCTAACCCTAGCCCGAACCCTAACCCTAACCCTTCCCCGAAGCCTGACCCTCACCCGTCCCCTAATCCTAACCCGTACGCTAACACTAACGCGTGCCCTCACACGCACGCTCCCCCTAAAGCGTTGCCGTACCCTCACCTGAACCCTAAACCGTCCCCGTCCCCTAACCCTAACCCTAGCCCGAACCCTAACCCTAACCCTTCCCCGAAGCCTGACGCTCACCCGTCCCCTAATCCTAACCCGTACGCTAACACTAACCCACGCCCTCACACGCACGCTCCCCCTAAAGCGTTGCCGTACCCTCACCTGGACCCTAAACCGTCCCCGTCCTCTAACCCTAACCCTAGCCCGAACCCTAACCCTAACCCTTCCCCGAAGCCTGACCCTCACCCGTCCCCTAATCCTAACCCGTACGCTAACACTAACCCACGCCCTCACACGCACGCTCCCCCTAAAGCGTTGCCGTACCCTCACCTGGACACTAAACCGTCCCCGTCCCCTAACCCTAACCCTAGCCCGAACCCTAACCCTAACCCTTCCCCGAAGCCTGACCCTCACCCGTCCCCTAATCCTAACCCGTACGCTAACACTAACCCGCGCCCTCACACACACGCTCCCCCTAAAGCGTTTCCGTACCCTCACCTGGACCCTAAACCTTCCCGGTCGCCTAACCCTAACCCTTGCCCGAACCCTAACCCTAACACTTCCCCGAAGCCTGACCCTCACCCGTCCCCTAATCCTAACCCGTACGCTAACACTAACCCGCGCCCTCACACGCACGCTCCCCCTAAAGCGTTGCCGTACCCTCACCTGGACCCTAAACCGTCCCCGTCCCCTAACCCTAACCCTAGCCCGATCCCTAACCCTAACCCTTCCCCGAAGCCTGACCCTCACCCGTCCCCTAATCCTAACCCGTACGCTAACACTAACCCACGCCCTCACACGCACGCTCCCCCTAAAGCGTTGCCGTACCCTCACCTGGACCCTAAACCGTCCCCGTCCCCTAACCCTAACCCTAGCCCGAACCCTAACCCTAACCCTTCCCCGAAGCCTGACCCTCACCCGTCCCCTAATCCTAAGCCGTACGCTAACACTAACCCGCGCCCTCACACGCACGCTCCCCCTAAAGCGTTGCCGTACCCTCACCTGGACCCTAAACCGTCCCCGTCCCCTAACCCTAACCCTAGCCCCATCCCTAACCCTAACCCTTCCCCGAAGCCTGACCCTCACCCGTCCCCTAATCCTAACCCGTACGCTAACACTAACCCGCGCCCTCACACGCACGCTCCCCCTAAAGCATTGCCGTACCCTCACCGGAACCCTAAACCGTCCCCGTGCCCTAAATCTAACCCTAGCCCGAACCCTAACCCTAACACTTCCCCGAAGCCTGACGCTCACCCGTCCCCTAATCCTAACCCGTACGCTAACACTAACCCACGCCCTCACACGCACGCTCCCCCTAAAGCGTTGCCGTACCCTCACCTGGACCCTAAACCGTCCCCGTCCCCTAACCCTAACCCTAGCCCGAACCCTAACCCTAATCCTTCCCCTAAGCCTGACCCTCACCCGTCCCCTAATCCTAACCCGTACGCTAACACTAACCCGCGCCCTCACACGCATGCTCACCCTAAAGCGTTGCCGTACCCTCACCTGGACCCTAAACCGTCCCCGTCCCCTAACCCTAACCCTAGCCCGAACCCTAACCCTAACCCTTCCCCGAAGCCTGACACTCACCCGTCCCCTAATCCTAACCCGTACGCTAACACTAACCCGCGCCCTCACACGCACGGTCCCCCTAAAGCGTTGCCGTACCCTCACCTAGACCCTAAACCGTCCCCGTCCCCTAACCCTAACCCTAGCCCCAACCCTAATCCTAACCCTTCCCCGAAGCCTGACCCTCACCCGTCCCCTAATCCTAACCCGCACGCTAACACTAACCCGCGCCCTCACACACACGCTCCACCTAAAGCGTTGCCATACCCTCACCTGGACCCTAAACCGTCCCCGTCCCCTAACCCTAACCCTAGCCCCAACCCTAACCCTAACCCTTCCCCGAAGCCTGACCCTCACCCGTCCCCTAATCCTAACCCGTACGCTAACACTAACCCACGCCCTCACACGCACGCTCCCCCTAAAGCGTTGCCGTACCCTCACCTGGACCCTAAACCGTCCCCGTCCCCTAACCCTAACCCTAGCCCGAACCCTAACCCTAACCCTTCCCCGAAGCCTGACCCTCACCCGTCCCCTAATCCTAACCCGTACGCTAACACTAACCCACGCCCTCACACGCACGCTCCCCCTAAAGCGTTGCCATACCCTCACCTGGACCCTAAACCGTCCCCGTCCCCTAACCCTAACCCTAGCCCGAACCCTAACCCTAACCCTTCCCCGAAGCCTGACCCTCACCCGTCCCCTAATCCTAACCCGTACGCTAACAGTAACCCGCGCCCTCACACGCACGCTCCCCCTAAAGCGTTGCCGTACCCTCACCTGGACCCTAAACCGTCCCCGTCCCCTAACCCTAACCCTAGCCCGAACCCTAAACCTAACCCTTCCCCGAAGCCTGACCCTCACCCGTCCCCTAATCCTAACCCGTACTCTAACACTAACCTACGCCCTCACACGCACGCTCCCCCTAAAGCGTTGCCGTTCCCTCACCTGGACCCTAAACCGTCCCCGTCCCCTAACCCTAACCCTAGCCCGAACCCTAACCCTAACCCTTCCCCGAAGCCTGACCCTCACCCGTCCCCTAATCCTAACCCGTACGCTAACACTAACCTGCGCCCTCACACGCACCCTCCCCCTAAAGCGTTGCCGTACCCTCACCTGGACCCTAAACCGTCCCCGTCCCCTAACCCTAACCCTAGCCCGAACCCTAACCCTAATCCTTCCCCGAAGCCTGACCCTCACCCGTCCCCTAATCCTAACCCGTACGCTAAATCTATCCCGCGCCCTCACAAGCACGCTCACCCTAAAGCGTAGCCGTACCCTCACCTGGACCCTAAACCGTCCCCGTCCCCTAACCCTAACCCTAGCCCGAACCCTAAACCTAACCCTTCCCCGAAGCCTGACACTCACCCGTCCCCTGATCCTAACCCGTACGCTAACACTAACCCACGCCCTCACACGCACGCTCCCCCTAAAGCGTTGCCGTACCCTCACCTGGACCCTAAACCGTCCCAATCCCCTAACCCTAATCCTAGCCCGAACCCTAACCCTAACCCTTCCCCAAAGCCTGACCCTCACCCGTCCCCTAATCCTAACCCGTACACTAACACTAACCCGCGCCCTCACACGCACGCTCCCCCAAAAGCGTTGCCGTACCCTCACCTGGACCCTAAACCGTCCCCGTCCCCTAACCCTAACCCTAGCCCGAACCCTAACCCTAACCCTTCCCCGAAGGCTGACCCTCACCCGTCCCCTAATCCTAACCCGTACGCTAACACTAACCCGCGCCCTCACACGCACGCTCCACCTAAACCGTTGCCGTACCCTCACCTGGACCCTAAACCATCCCCGTCCCCTAACCCTAACCCTAGCCCGAACCCTAACCCTAACCCTTCCCCGAAGCCTGACCCTCACCCGTCCCCTAATCCTAACCCGTACGCTAACACTAACCCGCGCCCTCACACGCACGCTCCCCCTAAAGCGTTGCCGTACCCTCACCTGGACCCTAAACCGTCCCCGTCCTCTAACCCTAACCCTAGCCCGAACCCTAACCCTAACTCTTCCCCGAAGGCTGACCCTCACCCGTCCCCTAATCCTAACCCGTACGCTAACACTAACCCGCGCCCTCACACGCACGCTCCCCCTTAAGCATTGCCGTACCCTCACCTGGACCCTAAACCGTCCCCGTCCCCTAACCCTAACCCTAGACCGAACCCTAACCCTAACCCTTCCCCGAAGCCTGACCCTCACCCGTCCCCAAATCCTAACCCGTACGCTAACACTAACCCGCGCCCTCACACCCACGCTCCCCCTAAAGCGTTGCCGTACCCTCACCTGGACCCTAAACCGTCCCCGTCCCCTAACCCTAACCCTAGCCCGAACCCTAACCCTAACCCTTCCCCGAAGCCTGACCCTCACCCGTCCCCTAATCCTAACCCGTACGCTAACACTAACCCGCCCCCTCACACGCACGCTCCCCCTAAAGCGTTGCCGTACCCTCACCTGGACCCTAAACCGTCACCGTCCCCTAAACCTAGCCCGAACCCTAACCCTAACCCTTCCCCGAAGCCTGACCCTCACCCGTCCCCTAATCCTAACCCGTACGCTAACACTAACCCACGCCCTCACACGCACGCTCCCCCTAAAGCGTTGCCGTAACCTCACCTGGACCCTAAACCGTCCCAGTCCCCTAACCCTAACCCTAGCCCGAACCCTAACCCTAACCCTTCCCCGAAGCCTGACCATCACCCGTCCCCTAATCCTAAGCCGTACGCTAACACTAACCCGCGCCCTCACACGCACGCTCCCCCTAAAGCGTTGCCGTACCCTCACCTGGACCCTAAACCGTCCCCGTCCCCTAACCCTAACCCTAGCCCGAACCCTAACCCTAACCCTTCCCCGAAGCCTGACCCTCACCCGTCCCCTAATCCTAACCCGTACGCTAACACTAACCCGCGCCCTCACACGCACGCTCCCCCTAAACCGTTGCCGTACCCTCACCTGGACCCTAAACCGTCCCCGTCCCCTAACCCTAACCCTAGGCCGAACCCTAACACTAAACCTTCCCCGAAGCCTGACCCTCACCCGTCCCCTAATCCTAACCCGTACGCTAACACTAACCCGCGCCCTCACATGCACGCTCCCCCTATAGCGTTGCCGTACCCTCACCTGGACCCTAAACCGTCCCCGTCCCCTAACCCTAACCCTAGCCCGAACCCTAACCCTAACCCTTCCCCGAAGCCTGACCCTCACCCGTCCCCTAATCCTAACCCGTACGCTAACACTAACCCGCGCCCTCACACGCACGCTCCCCCTAAAGCGTTGCCGTACCCTCACCTGGACCCTAAACCGTCCCCGTCCCCTAACCCTAACCCTAGCCCGAACCCTAACCCTAACCCTTCCCCGAAGCCTGACCCTCACCCGTCCCCTAATCCTAACCCGTACGCTAACACTAACCCACGCCCTCACACGCACGCTCCCCCTAAAGCGTTGCCGTACCCTCACCTGGACCCTAAACCGACCCCGTCCCCTAACCCTAACCCTAGCCCGAACCCTAACCCTAACCCTTCCCCGAAGCCTGACCCTCACCCGTCCCCTAATCCTAACCCGTACGCTAACACTAACCCGCCCCCTCACACGCACGCTCCCCCTAAAGCGTTGCCGTACCCTCACCTGGACCCTAAACCGTCACCGTCCCCTAACCCTAGCCCGAACCCTAACCCTAACCCTTCCCCGAAGCCTGACCCTCACCCGTCCCCTAATCCTAACCCGTACGCTAACACTAACCCACGCCCTCACACGCACGCTCCCCCTAAAGCGTTGCCGTACCCTCACCTGGACCCTAAACCGTCCCCGTCCCCTAACCCTAACCCTAGCCCGAACCCTAACCCTAACCCTTCCCCGAAGCCTGACCTTCACCCGTCCCCTAATCCTAAGCCGTACGCTAACACTAACCCGCGCCCTCACACGCACGCTCCCCCTAAAGCGTTGCCGTACCCTCACCTGGAACCTAAACCGTCCCCGTCCCCTAACCCTAACCCTAGCCCGAACCCTAACCCTAACCCTTCCCCGAAGCCTGACCCTCACCCGTCCCCTAATCCTAACCCGTACGCTAACACTAACCCGCGCCCTCACAGGCACGCTCCCCCTAAACCGTTGCCGTACCCTCACCTGGACCCTAAACCGTCCCCGTCCCCTAACCCTAACCCTAGCCCGAACCCTAACCCTAAACCTTCCCCGAAGCCTGACCCTCACCCGTCCCCTAATCCTAACCCGTACGCTAACACTAACCTGCGCCCTCACATGCACGCTCCCCCTATAGCGTTGCCGTACGCTCACCTGGACCCTAAACCGTCCCCGTCCCCTAACCCTAACCCTAGCCCGAACCCTAACCCTAACCCTTCCCCGAAGCCTGACCCTCACCCGTCCCCTAATCCTAACCCGTACGCTAACACTAACCCGCGCCCTCACACGCTCGCTACCCCTAAAGCGTTGCCGTACCCTCACCTGGACCCTAAACCGTCCCCGTCCCCTAACCCTAACCCTAGCCCGAACCCTAACCCTAACCCTTCCCCGAAGCCTGACCCTCACCCGTCCCTAATCCTAACCCGTACGCTAACACTAACCCGCGCCCTCACACGCACGCTCCCCCTAAAGCGTTGCCGTACCCTCAGCTGGACCCTAAACCGACCCCGTCCCCTAACCCTAACCCTAGCCCGAACCCTAACCCTAACCCTTCCCCGAAGCCTGACCCTCACCCGTCCCCTAATCCTAACCCGTACGCTAACACTAAACCACGCCCTCACACGCACGCTCGCCCTAAAGCGTTGCCGTACCCTCACCTGGACCCTAAACCGACCCCGTCCCCTAACCCTAACCCTAGCCCGAACCCTAACCCTAACCCTTCCCTGAAGCCTGACCCTCACCCGTCCCCTAATCCTAACCCGTACGCTAACACTAACCCACGCCCTCACACGCACGCTCCCCCTAAAGCGTTGCCGTACCCTCACCTGGACCCTAAACCGTCCCCGTCCCCTAACCCTAACCCTAGCCCGAACCCTAACCCTAACCCTTCCCCGAAGCCTGACCCTCACACGTCCCCTAATCCTAACCAGTACGCTAACACTAACCCGCGCCCTCACACGCACGCTCCCCCTATAGCGTTGCCGTACCCTCACCTGGACCCTAAACCCTCCCCATCCCCTAACCCTAACCCTAGCCCGAACCCTAACCCTAACCCTTCGCCGAAGCCTGACCCTCACCCGTCCCCTAATCCTAACCCGTACGCTAACACTAACCCGCGCCCTCACACGCACGCTCACCCTAAAGCGTTGCCGTACCCTCACCTGGACCCTAAACCGTCCCCGTCACCTAACCCTAACCCTAGCCCGAACCCTAACCCTAACCCTTCCCCGAAGCCTGACACTCACCCGTCCCCTAATCCTAACCCGTACGCTAACACTAACCCGCGCCCTCACACGCACGCTCCCCCTAAAGCATTGCCGTACCCTCACCTGGTCCCTAAACCGTCCCCGTCCCCTAACCCTAACCCTAGCCCGAACCCTAACCCTAACCCTTCCCCGAAGCCTGACCCTCACCCGTCCCCAAATCCTAACCCGTACGCTAACACTAACCCCCGCCCTCACACGCATGCTCCCCCTAAAGCGTTGCCGTACCCTCACCTGGACCCTAAACCGTCCCCGTCCCCTAACCCTAACCCTAGCCCGAACCCTAACCCTAACCCTTCCCCAAAGCCTGACCCTCACCCGTCCCCTAATCCTAAACCGTACGCTAACACTAACCCGCGCCCTCACATGCACGCTCACCCTAAAGCGTTGCCGTACCCTCACCTGGACCCTAAACCGTCCCCGTCCCCTAACCCTAACCCTAGCCCGAACCCTAACCCTAACCCTTCCCCGAAGCCTGAGCCTCACCCGTCCCCTAATCCTAACCCGTACGCTAACACTAACCCGCGCCCTCACACGCACGCTCCCCCTACAGCGTTGCCGTACCCTCACCTGGACCCTAAACCGTCCCCGTCCCCTAACCCTAACCCTAGCCCGAACCCTAACCCTAACCCTTCCCCGAAGCCTGACCCTCACCCGTTCCCTAATCCTAACCCGTACGCTAACACTAACCCGCGCCCTCACACGCACACTCCCCCTAAAGCGTTGCCGTACCCTCACCTGGACCCTAAACCGTCCCCGTCACCTAACCCTAACCCTAGCCCGAACCCTAACCCTAAACCTTCCCCGAAGCCTGACCCTCACCCGTCCCCTAATCCTAACCCGTACGCTAACACTAACCCGCGCCCTCACACGCACGCTCCCCCTAAAGCGTTGCCGTACCCTCACCTGGACCCTAAACCGTCCCCGTCCCCTAACCCTAACCCTAGCCCGAACCCTAACCCTAACCCTTCCCCGAAACCTGACCCTCACCCGTCCACTAATCCTAACCCGTACGCTAACACTAACCCGCACCCTCACACGCACGCTCCCCCTAAAGCGTTGCCGTACCCTCACCTGGACCCTAAACCGTCCCCGTCCCCTAACCCTAACCCTAGCCCGAACCCTAACCCTTCCCCAAAGCCTGACCCTCACCCGTCCCCTAATCCTACCCCGTACGCTAAAACTAACCCGCGCCCTCACACGCACACTCCCCCTAAAGCGTTGCCGTACCCTCACCTGGACCCTAAACCGTCCCCATCCCCTAACCCTAACCCTAGCCCGAACCCTAACCCTAACCCTTCCCCGAAGCCTGACCCTCACCCGTCCCCTAATCCTAACCCGTACGCTAACACTAACCCGCGCCCTCACACGCACGCTCCCCCTAAAGCGTTGCCGTACCCTCACCTGGACCCTAAACCGTCCCCGTCCCCTAACCCTAACCCTAGCCCGAACCCTAACCCTAACCCTTCCCCGAAGCCTGACCCTCACCCGTCCCCTAATCCTAACCCGTACGCTAACACTAACCCGCGCCCTCACACGCACGCTCCCCCTAAACCGTTGCCATACCCTCACCTGGACCCTAAACCGTCCCCGTCCCCTAACCCTAACCCTAGCCCGAACCCTAACCCTAACCCTTCCCCGAAGCCTGACCCTCACCCGTCCCCTAATCCTAACCCGTACGCTAACACTAACCCGCGCCCTCACACGCACGCTCCCCCTAAAGCGTTGCCGTACCCTCAACTGAACCCTAAACCGTCCCCGTCCCCTAACCCTAACCCTAGCCCGAACCCTAACCCTAACCCTTCCCCGAAGCCTGACCCTCACCCGTCCCCTAATCCTAACCCGTACGCTAACACTAACCCGCGCCCTCACACGCACGCTCCCCCTAAAGCGTTGCCGTACCCTCACCTGGACCCTAAACCGACCCCGTCCCCTAACCGTAACCCTAGCCCGAACCCTAACCCTAACCTTTCCCCGAAGCCTGACCCTCACCCGTCCCCTAATCCTACCCCGTACGTTAACACTAACCCGCGCCCTCACACGCACGCTCCCCCTAAAGCGTTGCCGTACCCTCACCTGGACCCTAAACCGTCCCCGTCCCCTAACCGTAACCCTAGCCCGAACCCTAACCCTAACCCTTCCACGAAGCCTGACCCTCACCCGTCCCCTAATCCTAACCCGTACGCTAACACTAACCCGCACCCTCACACGCACGCTCCCCCTAAAGCGTTGCCGTACCCTCACCTGGACCCTAAACCGTCCCCATCCCCTAACCCTAACCCTAGCCCGAACCCTAACCCTAACCCTTCCCCGAAGCCTGTCGCTCACCCGTCCCCTAATCCTAACCCGTACGCTAACACTAACCCACGCCCTCACACGCACGCTCCCCCTAAAGCGTTGCCATACCCTCACCTGGACCCTAAACCGTCCCCGTCCCCTAACCCTAACCCTAGCCCGAACCCTAAACCTAATCCTTCCCCGAAGCCTGACCCTCACCCGTCCCCTAATCCTAACCCGTACGCTAACACTAACCCGCGCCCTCACACGCACGCTCACCCTACAGCGTTGCCATACCCTCACCTGGACCCTAAACCGTCCCCGTCCCCTAACCCTAACCCTAGCCCGAACCCTAACCCTAACCCTTCCCCGAAGCCTGACCCTCACCCGTCCCCTAATCCTAACCCGTACGCTAACACTAACCTGCGCCCTCACATGCACGCTCCCCCTAAAGCGTTGCCGTACCCTCACCTGGACCCTAAACCGTCCCCGTCCCCTAACTCTAACCCTAGCCCGAACCCTAACCCTAACCCTTCCCCGAAGCCTGACCCTCACCCGTCCCCTAATCCTAACCCGTACGCTAACAGTAACCCGCGCCCTCACACGCACGCTCCCCCTAAAGCGTTGCCGTACCCTCAACTGGACCCTAAACCGTCCCCGTCCCCTAACCCTAACCCTAGCCCGAACCCTAACCCTAACCCTTCCCCGAAGCCTGACCCTCACCCGTCCCCTAATCCTAACCCGTACGCTAACACTAACGCGTGCCCTCACACGCACGCTCCCCCTAAAGCGTTGCCGTACCCTCACCTGAACCCTAAACCGTCCCCGTCCCCTAACCCTAACCCTAGCCCGAACCCTAACCCTAACCCTTCCCCGAAGCCTGACGCTCACCCGTCCCCTAATCCTAACCCGTACGCTAACACTAACCCACGCCCTCACACGCACGCTCCCCCTAAAGCGTTGCCGTACCCTCACCTGGACCCTAAACCGTCCCCGTCCTCTAACCCTAACCCTAGCCCGAACCCTAACCCTAACCCTTCCCCGAAGCCTGACCCTCACCCGTCCCCTAATCCTAACCCGTACGCTAACACTAACCCACGCCCTCACACGCACGCTCCCCCTAAAGCGTTGCCGTACCCTCACCTGGACACTAAACCGTCCCCGTCCCCTAACCCTAACCCTAGCCCGAACCCTAACCCTAACCCTTCCCCGAAGCCTGACCCTCACCCGTCCCCTAATCCTAACCCGTACGCTAACACTAACCCGCGCCCTCACACACACGCTCCCCCTAAAGCGTTTCCGTACCCTCACCTGGACCCTAAACCTTCCCGGTCGCCTAACCCTAACCCTTGCCCGAACCCTAACCCTAACACTTCCCCGAAGCCTGACCCTCACCCGTCCCCTAATCCTAACCCGTACGCTAACACTAACCCGCGCCCTCACACGCACGCTCCCCCTAAAGCGTTGCCGTACCCTCACCTGGACCCTAAACCGTCCCCGTCCCCTAACCCTAACCCTAGCCCGATCCCTAACCCTAACCCTTCCCCGAAGCCTGACCCTCACCCGTCCCCTAATCCTAACCCGTACGCTAACACTAACCCACGCCCTCACACGCACGCTCCCCCTAAAGCGTTGCCGTACCCTCACCTGGACCCTAAACCGTCCCCGTCCCCTAACCCTAACCCTAGCCCGAACCCTAACCCTAACCCTTCCCCGAAGCCTGACCCTCACCCGTCCCCTAATCCTAAGCCGTACGCTAACACTAACCCGCGCCCTCACACGCACGCTCCCCCTAAAGCGTTGCCGTACCCTCACCTGGACCCTAAACCGTCCCCGTCCCCTAACCCTAACCCTAGCCCCATCCCTAACCCTAACCCTTCCCCGAAGCCTGACCCTCACCCGTCCCCTAATCCTAACCCGTACGCTAACACTAACCCGCGCCCTCACACGCACGCTCCCCCTAAAGCATTGCCGTACCCTCACCGGAACCCTAAACCGTCCCCGTGCCCTAAACCTAACCCTAGCCCGAACCCTAACCCTAACACTTCCCCGAAGCCTGACGCTCACCCGTCCCCTAATCCTAACCCGTACGCTAACACTAACCCACGCCCTCACACGCACGCTCCCCCTAAAGCGTTGCCGTACCCTCACCTGGACCCTAAACCGTCCCCGTCCCCTAACCCTAACCCTAGCCCGAACCCTAACCCTAATCCTTCCCCTAAGCCTGACCCTCACCCGTCCCCTAATCCTAACCCGTACGCTAACACTAACCCGCGCCCTCACACGCATGCTCGCCCTAAAGCGTTGCCGTACCCTCACCTGGACCCTAAACCGTCCCCGTCCCCTAACCCTAACCCTAGCCCGAACCCTAACCCTAACCCTTCCCCGAAGCCTGACCCTCACCCGTCCCCTAATCCTAAGCCGTACGCTAACACTAACCCGCGCCCTCACACGCACGCTCCCCCTAAAGCGTTGCCGTACCCTCACCTGGACCCTAAACCGTCCCCGTCCCCTAACCCTAACCCTAGCCCGATCCCTAACCCTAGCCCTTCCCCGAAGCCTGACCCTCACCCGTCCCCTAATCCTAACCCGTACGCTAACACTAACCCGCGCCCTCACACGCACGCTCCCCCTAAAGCATTGCCGTACCCTCACAGGAACCCTAAACCGTCCCCGTGCCCTAAACCTAACCCTAGCCCGAACCCTAACCCTAACCCTTCCCCGAAGCCTGACGCTCACCCGTCCCCTAATCCTAACCCGTACGCTAACACTAACCCACGCCCTCACACGCACGCTCCCCCTAAAGCGTTGCCGTACCCTCACCTGGACCCTAAACCGTCCCCGTCCCCTAACCCTAACCCTAGCCCGAACCCTAACCCTAATCCTTCCCCTAAGCCTGACCCTCACCCGTCCCCTAATCCTAACCCGTACGCTAACACTAACCCGTGCCCTCACACGCATGCTCACCCTAAAGCGTTGCCGTACCCTCACCTGGACCCTAAACCGTCCGCGTCCCCTAACCCTAACCCTAGCCCGAACCCTAACCCTAACCCTTCCCCGAAGCCTGACCCTCACCCGTCCCCTAATCCTAACCCGTACGCTAACACTAACCCACGCCCTCACACGCACGCTCCCCCTAAAGCGTTGCCGTACCCTCACCTGGACCCTAAACCGTCCCCGTCCCCTAACCCTAACCCTAGCCCGAACCCTAACCCTAACCCTTCCCCGAAGTCTGACCCTCACCCGTCCCCTAATCCTAACCCGTACGCTAACACTAACCCGCGCCCTCACACGCACGCTCCCCCTAAAGCGTTGCCGTACCCTCACCTGGACCCTAAACCGTCCCCGTCCCCTAACCCTAACCCTAGCCCGAACCCTAACCCTAACCCTTCCCCGAAGTCTGACCCTCACCCGTCCCCTAATCCTAACCCGTACGCTAACACTAACCCGCGCCCTCACACTCACGCTCCCTCTAAAGCGTTGCCGTACCCTCACCTGGACCCTAAACCGTCCCCGTCCCCTAACCCTAACCCTAGCCCGAACCCTAACCCTAACCCTTCCCCGAAGCCTGACCCTCACCCGTCCCCTAATCCTAACCCGTACGCTAACACTAACCCGCGCCCTCACACCCACGCTCCCCCTAAAGCGTTGCCGTACCCTCACCTGGACCCTAAACCGTCCCCGTCCCCTAACCCTAACCCTAGCCCGATCCCTAACCCTAACCCTTCCCCGAAGCCTGACGCTCACCCGTCCCATAATCCTAACCCGTACGCTAACACTAACCCACGCCCTCACACGCACGCTCCCCCTAAAGCGTTGCCGTACCCTCACCTGGACCCTAAACCGTCCCCGTCCCCTAACCCTAACCCTGGCCCGAACCCTAACCCTAATCCTTCCCCGAAGCCTGACCCTCACCCGTCCCCTAATCCTAACCCGTACGCTAACACTAACCCGCGCCCTCACACGCACGCTCCCCCTAAACCGTTGACGTACCTTCACCTAGACCCTAAACCGTCCCCGTCCCCTAACCCTAACCCTAGCCCGAACCCTAACCCTAACCCTTCCCCGAAGCCTGACCCTCACCCGTCACCTAATCCTAACCCGTACGCTAACACTAACCCACGCCCTCACACGCACGCTCCCCCTAAAGCGTTGCCGTACCCTCACCTGGACCCTAAACCGTCCCCGTCCCCTAACCCTAACCCTAGCCCGAACCCTAACCCTAACCCTTCCCCGAAGCCTGACCCTCACCCGTCCCCTAATCCTAACCCGTACGCTAACACTAACCCACGCCCTCACACGCACGCTCGCCCTAAAGCGTTGCCGTACCCTCACCTGGACCCTAAACCGTCCCCGTCCCCTAACCCTAACCCTAGCCCGAACCCTAACCCTAACCCTTCCCCGAAGCCTGACCCTCACCCGTCCCCTAATCCTAACCCGTACTCTAACACTAACCCACGCCCTCACACGCACGCTCCCCCTAAAGCGTTGCCGTACCCTCACCTGGATCCTAAACCGTCCCCGTCCCCTAACCCTAACCCTAGCCCGAACCCTAACCCTAACCCTTCCCCGAAGCCTGACCCTCACCCGTCCCCTAATCCTAACCCGTACGCTAACACTAACCGCGCCCTCACACGCACGCTCCCCCTAAAGCGTTGCCGTACCCTCACCTGGACCCTAAACCGTCCCCGTCCCCTAACCCTAACCCTAGCCCGATCCCTAACCCTAACCCTTCCCCGAAGCCTGACGCTCACCCGTCCCCTAATCCTAACCCGTACGCTAACACTAACCCACGCCCTCACACGCACGCTCCCCCTAAAGCGTTGCCGTACCCTCACCTGGACCTAAACCGTCCCCGTCCCCTAACCCTAACCCTAGCCCGAACCCTAACCCTAATCCTTCCCTGAAGCCTGACCCTCACCCGTCCCCTAATCCTAACCCGTACGCTAACACTAACCCGTGCCCTCACACGCACGCTCCCCCTAAAGCGTTGCCGTACCCTCACCTGGACCCTAAACCGTCCCCGTCCCCTAACCCTAACCCTAGCCCGAACCCTAACCCTAACCCTTCCCCGAAGCCTGACACTCACCCGTCCCCTAATCCTAACCCGTACGCTAACACTAACCCGCGCCCTCACACGCACGCTCCCCCTAAAGCGTTGCCGTACCCTCACCTGGACCCTAAACCGTCCCCGTCCCCTAACCCTAACCCTAGCCCGAACCCTAACCCTAACCCTTCCCCGAAGCCTGACCCTCACCCGTCCCCTAATCCTAACCCGTACGCTAACACTAACCCACGCCCTCACACGCACGCTCCCCCTAAAGCGTTGCCGTACCCTCACCTGGACCCTAAACCGTCCCCGTCCCCTACCCTAACCCTAGCCCGAACCCTAACCCTAACCCTTCCCCGAAGCCTGACCCTCACCCGTCCCCTAATCCTAACCCGTACGCTAACACTAACCCGCGCCCTCACACGCACGCTCCCCCTAAAGCGTTGCCGTACCCTCACCTGGACCCTAAACCTTCCCCGTCCCCTAACCCTAACCCTTGCCCGAACCCTAACCCTAACCCTTCCCCGAAGCCTGACCCTCACCCGTCCCCTAATCCTAACCCGTACGCTAACACTAACCCGCGCCCTCACACGCACGCTCCCCCTAAAGCGTTGCCGTACCCTCACCTGGACCCTAAACCGTCCCCGTCCCCTAACCCTAACCCTAGCCCGATCCCTAACCCTAACCCTTCCCGAAGCCTGACCCTCACCCGTCCCCTAATCCTAACCCGTACGCTAACACTAACCCACGCCCTCACACGCACGCTCCCCCTAAAGCGTTGCCGTACCCTCACCTGGACCCTAAACCGTCCCCGTCCCCTAACCCTAACCCTAGCCCCAACCCTAACCCTAACCCTTCCCCGAAGCCTGACCCTCACCCGTCCCCTAATCCTAAGCCGTACGCTAACACTAACCCGCGCCCTCACACGCACGCTCCCCCTAAAGCGTTGCCGTACCCTCACCTGGACCCTAAACCGTCCCCGTCCCCTAACCCTAACCCTAGCCCGAACCCTAACCCTAACCCTTCCCCGAAGTCTGACCCTCACCCGTCCCCTAATCCTAACCCGTACGCTAACACTAACCCACGCCCTCACACGCACGCTCCCCCTAAAGCGTTGCCGTACCCTCACCTGGACCCTAAACCGTCCCCGTCCCCTAACCCTAACCCTAGCCCGAACCCTAACCCTAACCCTTCCCCGAAGCCTGACCCTCACCCGTCCCCTAATCCTAACCCGTACGCTAACACTAACCCACGCCCTCACACGCACGCTCGCCCTAAAGCGTTGCCGTACCCTCACCTGGACCCTAAACCGTCCCCGTCCCCTAACCCTAACCCTAGCCCGAACCCTAACCCTAACCCTTCCCCGAAGCCTGACCCTCACCCGTCCCCTAATCCTAACCCGTACTCTAACACTAACCCACGCCCTCACACGCACGCTCCCCCTAAAGCGTTGCCGTACCCTCACCTGGACCCTAAACCGTCCCCGTCCCCTAACCCTAACCCTAGCCCGAACCCTAACCCTAACCCTTCCCCGAAGCCTGACCCTCACCCGTCCCCTAATCCTAACCCGTACGCTAACACTAACCCACGCCCTCACACGCACGCTCCCCCTAAAGCGTTGCCGTACCCTCACCTGGACCCTAAACCGTCCCCGTCCCCTAACCCTAACCCTAGCCCGAACCCTAACCCTAACCCTTCCCTGAAGCCTGACCCTCACCCGTCCCCTAATCCTAACCCGTACGCTAACACTAACCCGCGCCCTCACACGCACGCTCCCCCTAAAGCGTTGCCGTACCCTCACCTGGACCCTAAACCTTCCCCGTCCCCTAACCCTAACCCTTGCCCGAACCCTAACCCTAACCCTTCCCCGAAGCCTGACCCTCACCCGTCCCCTAATCCTAACCCGTACGCTAACACTAACCCGCGCCCTCACACGCACGCTCCCCCTAAAGCGTTGCCGTACCCTCACCTGGACCCTAAACCGTCCCCGTCCCCTAACCCTAACCCTAGCCCGATCCCTAACCCTAACCCTTCCCGAAGCCTGACCCTCACCCGTCCCCTAATCCTAACCCGTACGCTAACACTAACCCACGCCCTCACACGCACGCTCCCCCTAAAGCGTTGCCGTACCCTCACCTGGACCCTAAACCGTCCCCGTCCCCTAACCCTAACCCTAGCCCCAACCCTAACCCTAACCCTTCCCCGAAGCCTGACCCTCACCCGTCCCCTAATCCTAAGCCGTACGCTAACACTAACCCGCGCCCTCACACGCACGCTCCCCCTAAAGCGTTGCCGTACCCTCACCTGGACCCTAAACCGTCCCCGTCCCCTAACCCTAACCCTAGCCCGAACCCTAACCCTAACCCTTCCCCGAAGTCTGACCCTCACCCGTCCCCTAATCCTAACCCGTACGCTAACACTAACCCACGCCCTCACACGCACGCTCCCCCTAAAGCGTTGCCGTACCCTCACCTGGACCCTAAACCGTCCCCGTCCCCTAACCCTAACCCTAGCCCGAACCCTAACCCTAACCCTTCCCCGAAGCCTGACCCTCACCCGTCCCCTAATCCTAACCCGTACGCTAACACTAACCCACGCCCTCACACGCACGCTCGCCCTAAAGCGTTGCCGTACCCTCACCTGGACCCTAAACCGTCCCCGTCCCCTAACCCTAACCCTAGCCCGAACCCTAACCCTAACCCTTCCCCGAAGCCTGACCCTCACCCGTCCCCTAATCCTAACCCGTACTCTAACACTAACCCACGCCCTCACACGCACGCTCCCCCTAAAGCGTTGCCGTACCCTCACCTGGACCCTAAACCGTCCCCGTCCCCTAACCCTAACCCTAGCCCGAACCCTAACCCTAACCCTTCCCCGAAGCCTGACCCTCACCCGTCCCCTAATCCTAACCCGTACGCTAACACTAACCGCGCCCTCACACGCACGCTCCCCCTAAAGCGTTGCCGTACCCTCACCTGGACCCTAAACCGTCCCCGTCCCCTAACCCTAACCCTAGCCCGATCCCTAACCCTAACCCTTCCCCGAAGCCTGACGCTCACCCGTCCCCTAATCCTAACCCGTACGCTAACACTAACCCACGCCCTCACACGCACGCTCCCCCTAAAGCGTTGCCGTACCCTCACATGGACCTAAACCGTCCCCGTCCCCTAACCCTAACCCTAGCCCGAACCCTAACCCTAATCCTTCCCTGAAGCCTGACCCTCACCCGTCCCCTAATCCTAACCCGTACGCTAACACTAACCCGTGCCCTCACACGCACGCTCCCCCTAAAGCGTTGCCGTACCCTCACCTGGACCCTAAACCGTCCCCGTCCCCTAACCCTAACCCTAGCCCGAACCCTAACCCTAACCCTTCCCCGAAGCCTGACCCTCACCCGTCCCCTAATCCTAACCCGTACGCTAACACTAACCCGCGCCCTCACACGCACGCTCCCCCTAAAGCGTTGCCGTACCCTCACCTGGACCCTAAACCGTCCCCGTCCCCTAACCCTAACCCTAGCCCGAACCCTAACCCTAACCCTTCCCCGAAGCCTGACCCTCACCCGTCCCCTAATCCTAACCCGTACGCTAACACTAACCCACGCCCTCACACGCACGCTCCCCCTAAAGCGTTGCCGTACCCTCACCTGGACCCTAAACCGTCCCCGTCCCCTAACCCTAACCCTAGCCCGAAACCTAACCCTAACCCTTCCCCGAAGCCTGACCCTCACCCGTCCCCTAATCCTAACCCGTACGCTAACACTAACCCGCGCCCTCACACGCACGCTCCCCCTAAAGCGTTGCCGTACCCTCACCTGGACCCTAAACCTTCCCCGTCCCCTAACCCTAACCCTTGCCCGAACCCTAACCCTAACCCTTCCCCGAAGCCTGACCCTCACCCGTCCCCTAATCCTAACCCGTACGCTAACACTAACCCGCGCCCTCACACGCACGCTCCCCCTAAAGCGTTGCCGTACCCTCACCTGGACCCTAAACCGTCCCCGTCCCCTAACCCTAACCCTAGCCCGATCCCTAACCCTAACCCTTCCCGAAGCCTGACCCTCACCCGTCCCCTAATCCTAACCCGTACGCTAACACTAACCCACGCCCTCACACGCACGCTCCCCCTAAAGCGTTGCCGTACCCTCACCTGGACCCTAAACCGTCCCCGTCCCCTAACCCTAACCCTAGCCCCAACCCTAACCCTAACCCTTCCCCGAAGCCTGACCCTCACACGTCCCCTAATCCTAAGCCGTACGCTAACACTAACCCGCGCCCTCACACGCACGCTCCCCCTAAAGCGTTGCCATACCCTCACCTGGACCCTAAACCGTCCCCGTCCCCTAACCCTAACCCTAGCCCGAACCCTAACCCTAACCCTTCCCCGAAGTCTGACCCTCACCCGTCCCCTAATCCTAACCCGTACGCTAACACTAACCCGCGCCCTCACACGCACGCTCCCCCTAAAGCGTTGCCGTACCCTCACCTAGACCCTAAACCGTCCCCGTCCCCTAACCCTAACCCTAGCCCGAACCCTAACCCTAACCCTTCCCCGAAGCCTGACCCTCACCCGTCCCCTAATCCTAACCCGTACGCTAACACTAACCCGCGCCCTCACACGCACGCTCCCCCTAAAGCGTTGCCTTACCCTCACCTGGACCCTAAACCGTCCCCGTCCCCTAACCCTAACCCTAGCCCGATCCCTAACCCTAAACCTTCCCCGAAGCCTGACGCTCACCCGTCCCCTAATCCTAACCCGTACGCTAACACTAACCCACGCCCTCACACGCACGCTCCCCCTAAAGCGTTGCCGTACCTTCACCTGGACCCTAAACCGTCCCCGTCCCCTAACCCTAACCCTAGCCCGAACCCTAACCCTAATCCTTCCCCGAAGCCTGACCCTCACCCGTCCCCTAATCCTAACCCGTACGCTAACACTAACCCGCGCCCTCACACGCACGCTCCCCCTAAACCGTTGCCGTACCCTCACCTGGACCCTAAACCGTCCCCGTCCCTTAACCCTAACCCTAGCCTGAACCCTAACCCTAACCCTTCCCCGAAGCCTGACCCTCACCCGTCCCCTAATCCTAACCCGTACGCTAACACTAACCCACGCCCTCACACGCACGCTCGCCCTAAAGCGTTGCCATACCCTCACCTGGACCCTAAACCGTCCCCGTCCCCTAACCCTAACCCTAGCCCGAACCCTAACCCTAACCCTTCCCCGAAGCCTGACCCTCACCCGTCCCCTAATCCTAACACGTACGCTAACACTAACCCACGCCCTCACACGCACGCTCCCCCTAAAGCGTTGCCGTACCCTCACCTGGACCCTAAACCGTCCCCGTCCCCTAATCCTAACCCTAGCTCGAACCCTAACCCTAACCCTTCCCCGAAGCCTGACCCTCACCCGTCCCCTAATCCTAACCCGTACGCTAACACTAACCCGCGCCCTCACACGCACGCTCCCCCTAAAGCGTTGCCGTACCCTCACCTGGACCCTAAACCTTCCCCGTCCCCTAACCCTAACCCTTGCCCGAACCCTAACCCTAACACTTCCCCGAAGCCTGACGCTCACCCGTCCCCTAATCCTAACCCGTACGCTAACACTAACCCGCGCCCTCACACGCACGCTCCACCTAAAGCGTTGCCGTACCCTCACCTGGACCCTAAACCGTCCCCGTCCCCTAACCCTAACCCTAGCCCGATCCCTAACCCTAACCCTTCCCCGAAGCCTGACCCTCACCCGTCCCCTAATCCTAACCCGTACGCTAACACTAACCCACGCCCTCACAGGCACGCTCCACCTAAAGCGTTGCCGTACCCTCACCTGGACCCTAAACCATCCCCGTCCCCTAACCCTAACCCTAGCCCGAACCCTAACCCTAACCCTTCCCCGAAGCCTGACCCTCACCCGTCCCCTAATCCTAAGCCGTACGCTAACACTAACCCGCGCCCTCACACGCACGCTCCCCCTAAAGCGTTGCCGTACCCTCACCTGGACCCTAAACCGTCCCCGTCCCCTAACCCTAACCCTAGCCCGAACCCTAACCCTAACCCTTCCCCGAATCTGACCCTCACCCGTCCCCTAATCCTAACCCGTACGCTAACACTAACCCGCGCCCTCACACGCACGCTCCCCCTAAAGCGTTGCCGTACACACACCTGGACCCTAAACCGTCCCCGTCCCCTAACCCTAACCCTAGCCCGAACCCTAACCCTAACCCTTCCCCGAAGCCTGACCCTCACCCGTCCCCTAATCCTAACCCGTACGCTAACACTAACCCACGCCCTCACATGCACGCTCCCCCTAAAGCGTTGCCGTACCCTCACCTGGACCCTGAACCGTCCCCGTCCCCTAACCCTAACCCTAGCCCGATCCCTAACCCTAACCCTTCCCCGAAGCCTGACGCTCACCCGTCCCCTAATCCTAACCCGTACGCTAACACTAACCCACGCCCTCACACGCACGCTCCCCCTAAAGCGTTGCCGTACCCTCACCTGGACCCTAAACCGTCCCCGTCCCCTAACCCTAACCCTAGCCCAAACCCTAACCTTAATCCTTCCCCGAAGCCTGACCCTCACCCGTCCCCTAATCCTAACCCGTACGCTAACACTAACCCGCGCCCTCACACGCACGCTCCCCCTAAACCGTTGCCGTATCCTCACCTGGACCCTAAACCGTCCCCGTCCCCTAACCCTAACCCTAGCCCGAACCCTAACCCTAACACTTCCCCGAAGCCTGAACCTCACCCGTCCCCTAATCCTAACCCGTACGCTAACACTAACCCACGCCCTCGCACGCACGCTCGCCCTAAAGCGTTGCCGTACCCTCACCTGGACCCTAAACCGTCCCCGTCCCCTAACCCTAACCCTAGCCCGAACCCTAACCCTAACCCTTCCCCGAAGCCTGACCCTCACCCGTCCCCTAATCCTAACCCGTACGCTAACACTAACCCACGCCCTCACACGCACGCTCCCCCTAAAGCGTTGCCGTACCCTCACCTGGACCCTAAACCGTCCCCGTCCCCTAATCCTAACCCTAGCCCGAACCCTAACCCTAACCCTTCCCCGAAGCCTGACGCTCACCCGTCCCCTAATCCTAACCCGTACGCTAACACTAACCCGCGCCCTCACACGCATGCTCCCCCTAAAGCGTTGCCGTACCCTCACCTGGACCCTAAACCGTCCCCGTCCCCTAACGCTAACCCTAGCCCGATCCCTAACCCTAACCCTTCCCCGAAGCCTGACCCTCACCCGTCCCCTAATCCTAACCCGTACGCTAACACTAACCCACGCCCTCACACGCACGCTCCCCCTAAAGCGTTGCCGTACCCTCACCTGGACCCTAAACCAACCCCGTCCCCTAACCCTAACCCTAGCCCGAACCCTAACCCTAACCCTTCCCCGAAGCCTGACCCTCACCCTCCCCTAATCCTAAGCCGTACGCTAACACTAACCCGCGCCCTCACACGCACGCTCCCCCTAAAGCGTTGCCGTACCCTCACCTGGACCCTAAACCGTCCCCGTCCCCTAACCCTAACCCTAGCCCGAACCCTAACCCTAACCCTTCCCCGAATCTGACCCTCACCCGTCCCCTAATCCTAACCCGTACGCTAACACTAACCCGCGCCCTCACACGCACGCTCCCCCTGAAGCGTTGCCGTACCCTCACCTGGACCCTAAACCGTCCCCGTCCCCTAACCCTAACCCTAGCCCGAACCCTAACCCTAACCCTTCCCCGAAGCCTGACCCTCACCCGTCCCCTAATCCTAACCCGTACGCTAACACTAACCCGCGCCCTCACACGCACGCTCCCCCTAAAGCGTTGCCGTACCTTCACCTGGACCCTAAACCGTCCCCGTCCCCTAACCCTAACCCTAGCCCGATCCCTAACCCTAACCCTTCCCCGAAGCCTGACCCTCACCCGTCCCCTAATCCTAACCCGTACGCTAACACTAATGCGCGCCCTCACACGCACGCTCCCCCTAAAGCGTTGCCGTACCCTCACCTGGACCCTAAACCGTCCCCGTCCCCTAACCCTAACCCTAGCCCGAACCCTAACCCTAACCCTTCCCCGAAGCCTGACCCTCACCCGTCCCCTAATCCTAAGCCGTACGCTAACACTAACCCGCGCCCTCACACGCACGCTCCCCCTAAAGCGTTGCCGTACCCTCACCTGGACCCTAAACCGTCCCCGTCCCCTAACCCTAACCCTAGCCCGAACCCTAACCCTAACCCTTTCCCGAAGCCTGACCCTCACCCGTCCCCTAATCCTAACCCGTACGCTAACACTAACCCACGCCCTCACACGCACGCTCCCCCTAAAGCGTTGCCGTACCCTCACCTGGACCCTAAACCGTCCCCGTCCCCTAACCCTAACCCTAGCCCGAACCCTAACCCTAACCCTTCCCCGAAGCCTGACCCTCACCCGTCCCCTAATCCTAACCCGTACGCTAACACTAACCCGCGCCCTCACACGCACGCTCCCCCTAAAGCGTTGCCTTACCCTCACCTGGACCCTAAACCGTCCCCGTCCCCTAACCCTAACCCTAGCCCGATCCCTAACCCTAACCCTTCCCCGAAGCCTGACGCTCACCCGTCCCCTAATCCTAACCCGTACGCTAACACTAACCCACGCCCTCACACGCACGCTCCCCCTAAGGCGTTGCCGTACCCTCACCTGGACCCTAAGCCGTCCCCGTCCCCTAACCCTAACCCTAGCCCGAAACCTAACCCTAACCCTTCCCCGAAGCCTGACCCTCACCCGTCCCCTAATCCTAACCCGTACGCTAACACTAACCCACGCCCTCACACGCCCGCTCCCCCTAAAGCGTTGCCGTACCCTCACCTGGACCCTAAACCTTCCCCGTCCCCTAACCCTAACCCTTGCCCGAACCCTAACCCTAACCCTTACCCGAAGCCTGACGCTCACCCGTCCCCTAATCCTAACCCGTACGCTAACACTAACCCGCGCCCTCACACGCACGCTCCCCCTAAAGCGTTGCCGTACCCTCACCTGGACCCTAAACCGTCCCCGTCCCCTAACCCTAACCCTAGCCCGATCCCTAACCCTAACCCTTCCCCGAAGCCTGACCCTCACCCGTCCCCTAATCCTAACCCGTACGCTAACACTAACCCACGCCCTCACACGCACGCTCCCCCTAAAGCGTTGCCGTACCCTCACCTGGACCCTAAACCATCCCCGTCCCCTAACCCTAACCCTAGCCCGAACCCTAACCCTAACCCTTCCCCGAAGCCTGACCCTCACCCGTCCCCTAATCCTAAGCCGTACGCTAACACTAACCCGCGCCCTCACACGCACGCTCCCCCTAAAGCGTTGCCGTACCCTCACCTGGACCCTAAACCGTCCCCGTCCCCTAACCCTAACCCTAGCCCGAACCCTAACCCTAACCCTTCCCCGAATCTGACCCTCACCCGTCCCCTAATCCTAACCCGTACGCTAACACTAACCCGCGCCCTCACACGCACGCTCCCCCTAAACCGTTGCCGTACCGTCACCTGGACCCTAAACCGTCCCCGTCCCCTAACCCTAACCCTAGCCCGAACTTTAACCCTAACCCTTCCCCGAAGCCTGACCCTCACCCGTCCCCTAATCCTAACCCGTACGCTAACACTAACCCGCGCCCTCACACACACGCTCCCCCTAAAGCGTTGCCATACCCTCACCTGGACCCTAAACCGTCCCCGTCCCCTAACCCTAACCCTAGCCCGAACCCTAACCCTAACCCTTCCCCGAAGCCTGACCCTCACCCGTCCCCTAATCCTAACCCGTACGCTAACACTAACCCACGCCGTCACATGCACGCTCACCCTAAAGCGTTGCCGTACCCTCACCTGGACCCTAAACCGTCCCCGTCCCCTAACCCTAACCCTAGCCCGAACCCTAACCCTAACACTTCCCCGAAGCCTGACCCTCACCCGTCCCCTAATCCTAACCCGTACGCTAACACTAACCCACGCCCTCACACGCACGCCCCCCCTAAAGCGTTGCCGTACCCTCACCTGGACCCTAAACCGTCCCCGTCCCCTAACCCTAACCCTAGCCCGATCCCTAACCCTAACCCTTCCCCGAAGCCTGACGCTCACCCATCCCCTAATCCTAACCCGTACGCTAACACTAACCCACGCCCTCACACGCACGCTCCCCCTAAGGCGTTGCCGTACCCTCACCTGGACCCTAAACCGTCCCCGTCCCCTAACCCTAACCCTAGCCCGATCCCTAACCCTAACCCTTCCCCGAAGCCTGACGCTCACCCGTCCCCTAATCCTAACCCGTACGCTAACACTAACCCACGCCCTCACACGCACGCTCCACCTAAGGCGTTGCCGTACCCTCACCTGGACCCTAAACCGTCCCCGTCCCCTAACCCTAACCCTAGCCCGAACCCTAACCGTAATCCTTCCCCGAAGCCTGACCCTAACCCGTCCCCTAATCCTAACCCGTACGCTAACACTAACCCGCGCCCTCACATGCACGCTCCCCCTAAACCGTTGCCGTACCCTCACCTGGACCCTAAACCGTCCCCGTCCCCTAACCCTAACCCTAGCCCGAACCCTAACCCTAACCCTTCCCCGAAGCCTGACCCTCACCCGTCCCCTAATCCTAACCCGTACGCTAACACTAACCCACGCCCTCACACGCACGCTCGCCCTAAAGCGTTGCCGTACCCTCACCTGGACCCTAAGCCGTCCCCGTCCCCTAACCCTAACCCTAGCCCGAACCCTAACCCTAACCCTTCCCCGAAGCCTGACCCTCACCCGTCCCCTAATCCTAACCCGTACGCTAACACTAACCCGCGCCCTCACACGCACGCTCCCCCTAAAGCGTTGCCGTACCCTCACCTGGACCCTAAACCTTCCCCGTCCCCTAACCCTAACCCTTGCCCGAACCCTAACCCTAACCCTTCCCCGAAGCCTGACGCTCACCCGTCCCCTAATCCTAACCCGTACGCTAACACTAACCCGCGCCCTCACACGCACGCTCCCCCTAAAGCGTTGCCGTACCCTCACCTGGACCCTAAACCGTCCCCGTCCCCTAACCCTAACCCTAGCCCGATCCCTAACCCTAACCCTTCCCCGAAGCCTGACCCTCACCCGTCCCCTAATCCTAACCCGTACGCTAACACTAACCCACGCCCTCACACGCACGCTCCCCCTAAAGCGTTGCCGTACCCTCACCTGGACCCTAAACCATCCCCGTCCCCTAACCCTAACCCTAGCCCGAACCCTAACCCTAACCCTTCCCCGAAGCCTGACCCTCACCCGTCCCCTAATCCTAAGCCGTACGCTAACACTAACCCGCGCCCTCACATGCACGCTCCCCCTAAAGCGTTGCCGTACCCTCACCTGGACCCTAAACCGTCCCCGTCCCCTAACCCTAACCCTAGCCCGAACCCTAACCCTAACCCTTCCCCGAATCTGACCCTCACCCATCCCCTAATCCTAACCCGTACGCTAACACTAACCCGCGCCCTCACACGCACGCTCCCCCTAAACCGTTGCCGTACCCTCACCTGGACCCTAAACCGTCCCCGTCCCCTAACCCTAACCCTAGCCCGAACTTTAACCCTAACACTTCCCCGAAGCCTGACCCTCACCCGTCCCCTAATCCTAACCCGTACGCTAACACTAACCCGCGCCCTCACACACACGCTCCCCCTAAAGCGTTGCCGTACCCTCACCTGGACCCTAAACCGTCCCCGTCCCCTAACCCTAACCCTAGCCCGAACCCTAACCCTAACCCTTCCCCGAAGCCTGACCCTCACCCGTCCCCTAATCCTAACCCGTACGCTAACACTAACCCACGCCGTCACATGCACGCTCACCCTAAAGCGTTGCCGTACCCTCACCTGGACCCTAAACCGTCCCCGTCCCCTAACCCTAACCCTAGCCCGAACCCTAACCCTAACACTTCCCCGAAGCCTGACCCTCACCCGTCCCCTAATCCTAACCCGTACGCTAACACTAACCCACGCCCTCACACGCACGCCCCCCCTAAAGCGTTGCCGTACCCTCACCTGGACCCTGAACCGTCCCCGTCCCCTAACCCTAACCCTAGCCCGAACCCTAACCCTAACCCTTCCCCGAAGCCTGACCCTCACCCGTCCCCTAATCCTAACCCGTACGCTAACACTAACCCGCGCCCTCACACGCACGCTCCCCCTAAAGCGTTGCCGTACCCTCACCTGGACCCTAAACCTTCCCCGTCCCCTAACCCTAACCCTTTCCCGAACCCTAACCCTAACCCTTCCCCGAAGCCTGACCCTCACCCGTTCCCTAATCCTAACCCGTACGCTAACACTAACCCGCGCCCTCACACGCACGCTCCCCCTAAAGCGTTGCCGTACCCTCACCTGGACCCTAAACCGTCCCCGTCCCCTAACCCTAACCCTAGCCCGATCCCTAACCCTAACCCTTCCCCGAAGCCTGACCCTCACCCGTCCCCTAATCCTAACCCGTACGCTAACACTAACCCACGCCCTCACACCCACGCTCCCCCTAAAGCGTTGCCGTACCCTCACCTGGACCCTAAACCGTCCCCGTCCCCTATCCCTATCCCTAGCCCGAACCCTAACCCTAATCCTTACCGTAAGCCTGACCCTCACCCGTCCCCTAATCCTAACCCGTACGCTAACACTAACCCGCGCCCTCACACGCACGCTCACCCTAAAGCGTTGCCGTACCCTCACCTGGACCCTAAACCGTCCGCGTCCCCTAACCCTAACCCTAGCCCGAACCCTAACCCTAACCCTTCCCCGAAGCCTGACACTCACCCGTCCCCTAATCCTAACCCGTACGCTAACACTAACCCGCGACCTCACACGCACGGTCCCCCTAAAGCGTGGCCGTACCCTCACCTAGACCCTAAACCGTCCCCGTCCCCTAACCCTAACCCTAGCCCCAACCCTAACCCTAACCCTTCCCCGAAGCCTGACCCTCACCCGTCCCCTAATCCTAACCCGCACGCTAACACTAACCCGCGCCCTCACACACACGCTCCCCCTAAAGCGTTGCCATACCCTCACGTGGACCCTAAACCGTCCCCTTCCCCTAACCCTAACCCTAGCCCGAACCCTAACCCTAATCCTTCCCCGAAGCCTGACCCTCACCCGTCCCCTAATCCTAACCCGTACGCTAACACTAACCCGCGCCCTCACACGCACGCTCACCCTACAGCGTTGCCATACCCTCACCTGGACCCTAAACCGTCCCCGTCCCCTAACCCTAACCCTAGCCCGAACCCTAACCCTAACCCTTCCCCGAAGCCTGACCCTCACCCGTCCCCTAATCCTAACCCGTACGCTAACACTAACCTGCGCCCTCACACGCACGCTCCCCCTAAAGCGTTGCCGTACCCTCACCTGGACCCTAAACCGTCCCCGTCCCGTAACTCTAACCCTAGCCCGAACCCTAACCCTAACACTTCCCCGAAGCCTGACCCTCACCCGTCCCCTAATCCTAACCCGTACGCTAACACTAACGCGCGCCCTCACACGCACGCTCCCCCTAAAGCGTTGCCGTACCCTCACCTGAACCCTAAACCGTCCCCGTCCCCTAACCCTAACCCTAGCCCGAACCCTAACCCTAACCCTTCCCCGAAGCCTGACGCTCACCCGTCCCCTAATCCTAACCCGTACGCTAACACTAACCCACGCCCTCACACGCACGCTCCCCCTAAAGCGTTGCCGTACCCTCACCTGGACCCTAAACCGTCCCCGTCCCCTAACCCTAACCCTAGCCCGAACCGTAAACCTAATCCTTCCCCTAAGCCTGACCCTCACCCATCCCCTAATCCTAACCCGTACGCTAACACTAACCCGCGCCCTCACACGCACGCTCCCCCTAAAGCGTTGCCGTACCCTCACCTGGACCCTAAACCGTCCCCGTCCCCTAAACCTAACCCTAGCCCGAACCCTAACCCTAACCCTTCCCCGAAGCCTGACACTCACCCGTCCCCTAATCCTAACCCGTACGCTAACACTAACCCGCGCCCTCACACGCACGGTCCCCCTAAAGCGTTGCCGTACCCTCACCTAGACCCTAAACCGTCCCCGTCCCCTAACCCTAACCCTAGCCCGAACCCTAACCCTAACCCTTCCCCGAAGCCTGACCCTCACCTGTCCCCTAATCCTAACCCGTACGCTAACACTAACCTGCGCCCTCACACGCACGCTCCCCCTAAAGCGTTGCCGTACCCTCACCTGGACCCTAAACCGTCCCCGTCCCCTAACCCTAACCCTAGCCCGAACCCTAACCCTAACCCTTCCCCGAGGCCTGACCCTCACCCGTCCCCTAATCCTAACCCGCACGCTAACACTAACCTGCGCCCTCACACGCACGCTCCCCCTAAAGCGTTGCCGTACCCTCACCTGGACCCTAAACCGTCCCCGTCCCCTAACCCTAACCCTAGCCCGAACCCTAACCCTAACCCTTCCCCGAAGCCTGACCCTCACCCGTCCCCTAATCCTAACCCGTACGCTAACACTAACCCGCGCCCTCACACGCACGCTCCCCCTAAAGCGTTGCCGTACCCTCACCTGGACCCTAAACCGTCCCCGTCCCCTAACCCTAACCCTAGCCCGAACCCTAACCCTAACCCTTCCGCGAAGCCTGACCCTCACCCGTCCCCTAATCCTAACCCGTACGCTAACACTAACCCGCGCCCTCACACGCACGCTCCCCCTAAAGCGTTGCCGTACCCTCACCTGGACCCTAAACCGTCCCCGTCCCCTAACCCTAACCCAAGCCCGAACCCTAACCCTAACCCTTCCCCGAAGCCTGACCCTCAACCGTCCCCTAATCCTAACCCGTACGCTAACACTAACCCGCGCCCTCACACGCACGCTCCCCCTAAAGCGTTGCCGTACCCTCACCTGGACCCTAAACCGTCCCCGTCCCCTAACCCTAACCCTAGCCCGAACCCTAACCCTAACCCTTCCCCGAAGCCTGACCCTCACCCGTCCCCTAATCCTAACCCGTACGCTAACACTAACCCGCGCCCTCACACGCACGCTCCCCCTAAAGCGTTGCCGTACCCTCACCTGGACCCTAAACCGTCCCCGTCCCCTAACCCTAACCCTAGCCCGAACCCTAACCCTAACCCTTCCGCGAAGCCTGACCCTCACCCGTCCCCTAATCCTAACCCGTACGCTAACACTAACCCGCGCCCTCACACGCACGCTCCCCCTAAAGCGTTGCCGTACCCTCACCTGGACCCTAAACCGTCCCCGTCCCCTAACCCTAACCCAAGTCCGAACCCTAACCCTAACCCTTCCCCGAAGCCTGACCCTCACCCGTCCCCTAATCCTAACCCGTACGCTAACACTAACCCGCGCCCTCACACGCACGCTCCCCCTAAAGCGTTGCCGTACCCTCACCTGGACCCTAAACCGTCCCCGTCCCCTAACCCTAACCCTAGCCCGAACCCTAACCCTAACTCTTCCCCGAAGCCTGACGCTCACCTATCCCCTAATCCTAACCCGTACGCTAACACTAACCCACACCCTCACACGCACGCTCCCCCTAAAGCGTTGCCGTACCCTCACCTGGACCCTAAACCGTCCCCGTCCCCTAACCCTAACCCTAGCCCGAACCCTAACCCTAACCCTTCCCCGAAGCCTGACCCTCACCCGTCCCCTAATCCTAACCCGCACGCTAACACTAACCCGCGCCCTCACACGCACGCTCCCCCTAAAGCGTTGCCGTACCCTCACCTGGACCCTAAACCGTCCCCGTCCCCTAACCCTAACCCTAGCCCGAACCCTAACACTAATCCTTCCCCGAAGCCTGACCCTCACCCGTCCCCTATTCCTAACCCGTACGCTAACACTAACCCGCGCCCTCACACGCACGCTCACCCTACAGCGTTGCCATACCCTCACCTGGACCCTAAACCGTCCCCGTCCCCTAACCCTAAGCCTAGCCCGAACCCTAACCCTAACCCTTCCCCGAAGCCTGACCCTCACCCGTCCCCTAATCCTAACCCGTACGCTAACACTAACCTGCGCCCTCACACGCACGCTCCCCCTAAAGCGTTGCCATACCCTCACCTGGACCCTAAACCGTCCCCGTCCCCTAACCCTAACCCTAGCCCGAACCCTAACCCTAACCCTTCCCCGAAGCCTGACCCTCACACGTCCCGTAATCCTAACCCGTACGCTAACACTAATGCGCGCCCTCACACGCACGCTCCCCCTAAAGCGTTGCCGTACCCTCACCTGGACCCTAAACCGTCCCCGTCCCCTAACCCTAACCCTAGCCCGAACCCTAACCCTAACCCTTCCCCGAAGCCTGACACTCACCCGTCCCCTAATCCTAACCCGTACGCTAACACTAACCCGCGCCCTCACACGCACGGTCCCCCTAAAGCGTTGCCGTACCCTCACCTAGACCCTAAACCGTCCCCGTCCCCTAACCCTAACCCTAGCCCCAACCCTAACCCTAACCCTTCCCCGAAGCCTGACCCACACCTGTCCCCTAATCCTAACCCGTACGCTAACACTAACCTGCGCCCTCACACGCACGCTCCCCCTAAAGCGTTGCCGTACCCTCACCTAGACCCTAAACCGTCCCCGTCCCCTAACCCTAACCCTAGCCCCAACCCTAACCCTAACCCTTCCCCGAAGCCTGACCCTCACCTGTCCCCTAATCCTAACCCGTACGCTAACACTAACCTGCGCCCTCACACGCACGCTCCCCCTAAAGCATTGCCGTACCCTCACCTGGGCCCTAAACCGTCCCCGTCCCCTAACCCTAACCCTAGCCCGAACCCTAACCCTAACCCTTCCCCGAAGCCTGACCCTCACCCGTCCCCTAATCCTAACCCGTACGCTAACACTAACCCGCGCCCTCACACGCACGCTCCCCCTAAAGCGTTGCCGTACCCTCACCTGGACCCTAAACCGTCCCCATCCCCTAACCCTAACCCTAGCCCGAACCCTAACCCTAACCCTTCCGCGAAGCCTGACCCTCACCCGTCCCCTAATCCTAACCCGTACGCTAACACTAACCCGCGCCCTCACACGCACGCTCCCCCTAAAGCGTTGCCGTACCCTCACCTGGACCCTAAACCGTCCCCGTCCCCTAACCCTAACCCTAGCCCGAACGCTAACCCTAACCCTTCCCCGAAGCCTGACGCTCACCCGTCCCCTAATCCTAACCCGTACGCTAACACTAATGCGCGCCCTCAAACGCACGCTCCTCCTAAAGCGTTGCCGTACCCTCACCTGGACCCTAAACCGTCCCCGTCCCCTAACCCTAACCCTAGCCCGAACCCTAAACCTAACCCTTCCCCGAAGCCTGACCCTCAAACGTCCCCTAATCCTAACCCGTACGCTAACACTAACCCGCGCCCTCACACGCACGCTCCCCCTAAAGCGTTGCCGTACCCTCACCTGGACCCTAAACCGTCCCCGTCCCCTAACCCTAACCCTAGCCCGAACCCTAACCCTAACCCTTCCCCGAAGCCTGACCCTCACCCGTCCCCTAATCCTAACCCGCACGCTAACACTAACCCGCGCCCTCACACGCACGCTTCCCCTAAAGCGTTGCCGTACCCTCACCTGGACCCTAAACCGTCCCCGTCCCCTAACCCTAACCCTAGCCCGAACCCTAACCCTAACCCTTCCCCGAAGCCTGACCCTCACCCGTCCCCTAATCCTAACCCGCACGCTAACCCTAACGCGCGCCCTCACACGCACGCTCCCCTAAAGCGTTGCCGTACCCTCACCTGGACCCTAAACCGTCCCCGTCCCCTAACCCTAACCCTAGCCCGAACCCTAACCCTAACCCTTCCGCGAAGCCTGACCCTCACCCGTCCCCTAATCCTAACCCGTACGCTAACACTAACCCGCGCCCTCAGACGCACGCTCCCCCTAAAGCGTTGCCGTACCCTCACCTGGACCCTAAACCGTCCCCGTCCCCTAACCCTAACCCAAGCCCGAACCCTAACCCTAACCCTTCCCCGAAGCCTGACCCTCACCCGTCCCATAATCCTAACCCGTACGCTAACACTAACCCGCGCCCTCACACGCACGCTCCCCCTAAAGCGTTGCCGTACCCTCACCTGGACCCTAAACCGTCCCCGTCCCCTAACCCTAACCCTAGCCCGAACCCTAACCCTAACCCTTCCCCGAAGCCTGACGCTCACCTATCCCCTAATCCTAACCCGTACGCTAACACTAACCCACACCCTCACACGCACGCTCCCCCTAAAGCGTTGCCGTACCCTCACCTGGACCCTAAACCGTCCCCGTCCCCTATCCCTATCCCTAGCCCGAACCCTTACCCTAATCCTTACCGTAAGCCTGACCCTCACCCGTCCCCTAATCCTAACCCGTACGCTAACACTAACCCGCGCCCTCACACGCACGCTCACCCTAAAGCGTTGCCGTACCCTCACCTGGACCCTAAACCGTCCGCGTCCCCTAACCCTAACCCTAGCCCGAACCCTAACCCTAACCCTTCCCCGAAGCCTGACACTCACCCGTCCCCTAATCCTAACCCGTACGCTAACACTAAACCGCGCCCTCACACGCACGGTCCCCCTAAAGCGTGGCCGTACCCTCACCTAGACCCTAAACCGTCCCCGTCCCCTAACCCTAACCCTAGCCCCAACCCTAACCCTAACCCTTCCCCGAAGCCTGACCCTCACCCGTCCCCTAATCCTAACCCGCACGCTAACACTAACCCGCGCCCTCACACACACGCTCCCCCTAAAGCGTTGCCATACCCTCACGTGGACCCTAAACCGTCCCCTTCCCCTAACCCTAACCCTAGCCCGAACCCTAACCCTAATCCTTCCCCGAAGCCTGACCCTCACCCGTCCCCTAATCCTAACCCGTACGCTAACACTAACCCGCGCCCTCACACGCACGCTCACCCTACAGCGTTGCCATACCCTCACCTGGACCCTAAACCGTCCCCGTCCCCTAACCCTAACCCTAGCCCGAACCCTAACCCTAACCCTTCCCCGAAGCCTGACCCTCACCCGTCCCCTAATCCTAACCCGTACGCTAACACTAACCTGCGCCCTCACACGCACGCTCCCCCTAAAGCGTTGCCGTACCCTCACCTGGACCCTAAACCGTCCCCGTCCCGTAACTCTAACCCTAGCCCGAACCCTAACCCTAACACTTCCCCGAAGCCTGACCCTCACCCGTCCCCTAATCCTAACCCGTACGCTAACACTAACCTGCGCCCTCACACGCACGCTCCCCCTAAAGCGTTGCCGTACCCTCACCTGAACCCTAAACCGTCCCCGTCCCCTAACCCTAACCCTAGCCCGAACCCTAACCCTAACCCTTCCCCGAAGCCTGACGCTCACCCGTCCCCTAATCCTAACCCGTACGCTAACACTAACCCACGCCCTCACACGCACGCTCCCCCTAAAGCGTTGCCGTACCCTCACCTGGACCCTAAACCGTCCCCGTCCCCTAACCCTAACCCTAGCCCGAACCGTAAACCTAATCCTTCCCCTAAGCCTGACCCTCACCCATCCCCTAATCCTAACCCGTACGCTAACACTAACCCGCGCCCTCACACGCACGCTCCCCCTAAAGTGTTGCCGTACCCTCACCTGGACCCTAAACCGTCCCCGTCCCCTAAACCTAACCCTAGCCCGAACCCTAACCCTAACCCTTCCCCGAAGCCTGACACTCACCCGTCCCCTAATCCTAACCCGTACGCTAACACTAACCCGCGCCCTCACACGCACGGTCCCCCTAAAGCGTTGCCGTACCCTCACCTAGACCCTAAACCGACCCCGTCCCCTAACCCTAACCCTAGCCCGAACCCTAACCCTAACCCTTCCCCGAAGCCTGACCCTCACCTGTCCCCTAATCCTAACCCGTACGCTAACACTAACCTGCGCCCTCACACGCACGCTCCCCCTAAAGCGTTGCCGTACCCTCACCTGGACCCTAAACCGTCCCCGTCCCCTAACCCTAACCCTAGCCCGAACCCTAACCCTAACCCTTCCCCGAGGCCTGACCCTCACCCGTCCCCTAATCCTAACCCGCACGCTAACACTAACCTGCGCCCTCACACGCACGCTCCCCCTAAAGCGTTGCCGTACCCTCACCTGGACCCTAAACCGTCCCCGTCCCCTAACCCTAACCCTAGCCCGAACCCTAACCCTAACCCTTCCCCGAAGCCTGACCCTCACCCGTCCCCTAATCCTAACCCGTACGCTAACACTAACCCACGCCCTCACACGCACGCTCCCCCTAAAGCGTTGCCGTACCCTCACCTGGACCCTAAACCGTCCCCGTCCCCTAACCCTAACCCTAGCCCGAACCCTAACCCTAACCCTTCCGCGAAGCCTGACCCTCACCCGTCCCCTAATCCTAACCCGTACGCTAACACTAACCCGCGCCCTCACACGCACGCTCCCCCTAAAGCGTTGCCGTACCCTCACCTGGACCCTAAACCGTCCCCGTCCCCTAACCCTAACCCAAGCCCGAACCCTAACCCTAACCCTTCCCCGAAGCCTGACCCTCAACCGTCCCCTAATCCTAACCCGTACGCTAACACTAACCCGCGCCCTCACACGCACGCTCCCCCTAAAGCGTTGCCGTACCCTCACCTGGACCCTAAACCGTCCCCGTCCCCTAACCCTAACCCTAGCCCGAACCCTAACCCTAACCCTTCCCCGAAGCCTGACCCTCACCCGTCCCCTAATCCTAACCCGTACGCTAACACTAACCCGCGCCCTCACACGCACGCTCCCCCTAAAGCGTTGCCGTACCCTCACCTGGACCCTAAACCGTCCCCGTCCCCTAACCCTAACCCTAGCCCGAACCCTAACCCTAACCCTTCCGCGAAGCCTGACCCTCACCCGTCCCCTAATCCTAACCCGTACGCTAACACTAACCCGCGCCCTCACACGCACGCTCCCCCTAAAGCGTTGCCGTACCCTCACCTGGACCCTAAACCGTCCCCGTCCCCTAACCCTAACCCAAGCCCGAACCCTAACCCTAACCCTTCCCCGAAGCCTGACCCTCACCCGTCCCCTAATCCTAACCCGTACGCTAACACTAACCCGCGCCCTCACACGCACGCTCCCCCTAAAGCGTTGCCGTACCCTCACCTGGACCCTAAACCGTCCCCGTCCCCTAACCCTAACCCTAGCCCGAACCCTAACCCTAACCCTTCCCCGAAGCCTGACGCTCACCTATCCCCTAATCCTAACCCGTACGCTAACACTAACCCACACCCTCACACGCACGCTCCCCCTAAAGCGTTGGCGTACCCTCACCTGGACCCTAAACCGTCCCCGTCCCCTAACCCTAACCCTAGCCCGAACCCTAACCCTAACCCTTCCCCGAAGCCTGACCCTCACCCGTCCCCTAATCCTAACCCGCACGCTAACACTAACCCGCGCCCTCACACGCACGCTCCCCCTAAGGCGTTGCCGTACCCTCACCTGGACCCTAAACCGTCCCCGTCCCCTAACCCTAACCCTAGCCCGAACCCTAACACTAATCCTTCCCCGAAGCCTGACCCTCACCCGTCCCCTATTCCTAACCCGTACGCTAACACTAACCCGCGCCCTCACACGCACGCTCACCCTACAGCGTTGCCATACCCTCACCTGGACCCTAAACCGTCCCCGTCCCCTAACCCTAAGCCTAGCCCGAACCCTAACCCTAACCCTTCCCCGAAGCCTGACCCTCACCCGTCCCCTAATCCTAACCCGTACGCTAACACTAACCTGCGCCCTCACACGCACGCTCCCCCTAAAGCGTTGCCATACCCTCACCTGGACCCTAAACCGTCCCCGTCCCCTAACCCTAACCCTAGCCCGAACCCTAACCCTAACCCTTCCCCGAAGCCTGACCCTCACCCGTCCCGTAATCCTAACCCGTACGCTAACACTAATGCGCGCCCTCACACGCACGCTCCCCCTAAAGCGTTGCCGTACCCTCACCTGGACCCTAAACCGTCCCCGTCCCCTAACCCTAACCCTAGCCCGAACCCTAACCCTAACCCTTCCCCGAAGCCTGACACTCACCCGTCCCCTAATCCTAACCCGTACGCTAACACTAACCCGCGCCCTCACACGCACGGTCCCCCTAAAGCGTTGCCGTACCCTCACCTAGACCCTAAACCGTCCCCGTCCCCTAACCCTAACCCTAGCCCCAACCCTAACCCTAACCCTTCCCCGAAGCCTGACCCACACCTGTCCCCTAATCCTAACCCGTACGCTAACACTAACCTGCGCCCTCACACGCACGCTCCCCCTAAAGCGTTGCCGTACCCTCACCTAGACCCTAAACCGTCCCCGTCCCCTAACCCTAACCCTAGCCCCAACCCTAACACTAACCCTTCCCCGAAGCCTGACCCTCACCTGTCCCCTAATCCTAACCCGTACGCTAACACTAACCTGCGCCCTCACACGCACGCTCCCCCTAAAGCGTTGCCGTACCCTCACCTGGACCCTAAACCGTCCCCGTCCCCTAACCCTAACCCTAGCCCGAACCCTAACCCTAACCCTTCCCCGAAGCCTGACCCTCACCCGTCCCCTAATCCTAACCCGTACGCTAACACTAACCCGCGCCCTCACACGCACGCTCCCCCTAAAGCGTTGCCGTACCCTCACCTGGACCCTAAACCGTCCCCATCCCCTAACCCTAACCCTAGCCCGAACCCTAACCCTAACCCTTCCGCGAAGCCTGACCCTCACCCGTCCCCTAATCCTAACCCGTACGCTAACACTAACCCGCGCCCTCACACGCACGCTCCCCCTAAAGCGTTGCCGTACCCTCACCTGGACCCTAAACCGTCCCCGTCCCCTAACCCTAACCCTAGCCCGAACGCTAACCCTAACCCTTCCCCGAAGCCTGACGCTCACCCGTCCCCTAATCCTAACCCGTACGCTAACACTAATGCGCGCCCTCAAACGCACGCTCCTCCTAAAGCGTTGCCGTACCCTCACCTGGACCCTAAACCGTCCCCGTCCCCTAACCCTAACCCTAGCCCGAACCCTAAACCTAACCCTTCCCCGAAGCCTGACCCTCAAACGTCCCCTAATCCTAACCCGTACGCTAACACTAACCCGCGCCCTCACACGCACGCTCCCCCTAAAGCGTTGCCGTACCCTCACCTGGACCCTAAACCGTCCCCGTCCCCTAACCCTAACCCTAGCCCGAACCCTAACCCTAACCCTTCCCCGAAGCCTGACCCTCACCCGTCCCCTAATCCTAACCCGCACGCTAACACTAACCCGCGCCCTCACACGCACGCTTCCCCTAAAGCGTTGCCGTACCCTCACCTGGACCCTAAACCGTCCCCGTCCCCTAACCCTAACCCTAGCCCGAACCCTAACCCTAACCCTTCCCCGAAGCCTGACCCTCACCCGTCCCCTAATCCTAACCCGCACGCTAACCCTAACGCGCGCCCTCACACGCACGCTCCCCCTAAAGCGTTGCCGTACCCTCACCTGGACCCTAAACCGTCCCCGTCCCCTAACCCTAACCCTAGCCCGAACCCTAACCCTAACCCTTCCCCGAAGCCTGACGCTCACCTATCCCCTAATCCTAACACGTACGCTAACACTAACCCACACCCTCACACGCACGCTCCCCCTAAAGCGTTGCCGTACCCTCACCTGGACCCTAAACCGTCCCCGTCCCCTAACCCTAACCCTAGCCCGAACCCTAACCCTAACCCTTCCCCGAAGCCTGACCCTCACCCGTCCCCTAATCCTAACCCGCACGCTAACACTAACCCGCGCCCTCACACGCACGCTCCCCCTAAAGCGTTGCCGTACCCTCACCTGGACCCTAAACCGTCCCCGTCCCCTAACCCTAACCCTAGCCCGAACCCTAACCCTAATCCTTCCCCGAAGCCTGACCCTCACCCGTCCCCTATTCCTAACCCGTACGCTAACACTAACCCGCGCCCTCACATGCACGCTCACCCTACAGCGTTGCCATACCCTCACCTGGACCCTAAACCGTCCCCGTCCCCTAACCCTAAGCCTAGCCCGAACCCTAACCCTAACCCTTCCCCGAAGCCTGACCCTCACCCGTCCCCTAATCCTAACCCGTACGCTAACACTAACCTGCACCCTCACACGCACGCTCCCCCTAAAGCGTTGCCATACCCTCACCTGGACCCTAAACCGTCCCCGTCCCCTAACCCTAACCCTAGCCCGAACCCTAACCCTAACCCTTCCCCGAAGCCTGACCCTCACCCGTCCCCTAATCCTAACCCGTACGCTAACACTAATGCGCGCCCTCACACGCACGCTCCCCCTAAAGCGTTGCCGTACCCTCACCTGGACCCTAAACCGTCCCCGTCCCCTAACCCTAACCCTAGCCCGAACCCTAACCCTAACCCTTCCCCGAAGCCTGACACTCACCCGTCCCCTAATCCTAACCCGTACGCTAACACTAACCCGCGCCCTCACACGCACGGTCCCCCTAAAGCGTTGCCGTACCCTCACCTAGACCCTAAACCGTCCCCGTCCCCTAACCCTAACCCTAGCCCCAACCCTAACCCTAACCCTTCCCCGAAGCCTGACCCTCACCTGTCCCCTAATCCTAACCCGTACGCTAACACTAACCTGCGCCCTCACACGCACGCTCCCCCTAAAGCGTTGCCGTACCCTCACCTAGACCCTAAACCGTCCCCGTCCCCTAACCCTAACCCTAGCCCCAACCCTAACCCTAACCCTTCCCCGAAGCCTGACCCTCACCTGTCCCCTAATCCTAACCCGTACGCTAACACTAACCTGCGCCCTCACACGCACGCTCCCCCTAAAGCGTTGCCGTACCCTCACCTGGACCCTAAACCGTCCCCGTCCCCTAACCCTAACCCTAGCCCGAACCCTAACCCTAACCCTTCCCCGAAGCCTGACCCTCACCCGTCCCCTAATCCTAACCCGTACGCTAACACTAACCCGCGCCCTCACACGCACGCTCCCCCTAAAGCGTTGCCGTACCCTCACCTGGACCCTAAACCGTCCCCATCCCCTAACCCTAACCCTAGCCCCAACCCTAACCCTAACCCTTCCGCGAAGCCTGACCCTCACCCGTCCCCTAATCCTAACCCGTACGCTAACACTAACCCGCGCCCTCACACGCACGCTCCCCCTAAAGCGTTGCCGTACCCTCACCTGGACCCTAAACCGTCCCCGTCCCCTAACCCTAACCCTAGCCCGAACCCTAACCCTAACCCTTCCCCGAAGCCTGACGCTCACCCGTCCCCTAATCCTAACCCGTACGCTAACACTAATGCGCGCCCTCAAACGCACGCTCCTCCTAAAGCGTTGCCGTACCCTCACCTGGACCCTAAACCGTCCCCGTGCCCTAACCCTAACCCTAGCCCGAACCCTAACCCTAACCCTTCCCCGAAGCCTGACCCTCAAACGTCCCCTAATCCTAACCCGTACGCTAACACTAACCCGCGCCCTCACACGCACGCTCCCCCTAAAGCGTTGCCGTACCCTCACCTGGACCCTAAACCGTCCCCGTCCCCTAACCCTAACCCTAGCCCGAACCCTAACCCTAACCCTTCCCCGAAGCCTGACCCTCACCCGTCCCCTAATCCTAACCCGCACGCTAACACTAACCCGCGCCCTCACACGCACGCTTCCCCTAAAGCGTTGCCGTACCCTCACCTGGACCCTAAACCGTCCCCGTCCCCTAACCCTAACCCTAGCCCGAACCCTAACCCTAACCCTTCCCCGAAGCCTGACCCTCACCCGTCCCCTAATCCTAACCCGCACGCTAACCCTAACGCGCGCCCTCACACGCACGCTCCCCTAAAGCGTTGCCGTACCCTCACCTGGACCCTAAACCGTCCCCGTCCCCTAACCCTAACCCTAGCCCGAAACCTAACCCTAATCCTTCCCTGAAGCCTGACCCTCACCCGTCCCCTATTCCTAACCCGTACGCTAACACTAACCCGCGCCCTCACATGCACGCTCACCCTACAGCGTTGCCATACCCTCACCTGGACCCTAAACCGTCCCCGTCCCCTAACCCTAACCCTAGCCCGAACCCTAACCCTAACCCTTCCCCGAAGCCTGACCCTCACCCGTCCCCTAATCCTAACCCGCACGCTAACACTAACCCGCGCCCTCACACGCACGCTCCCCCTAAAGCGTTGCCGTACCCTCACCTGGACCCTAAACCGTCCCCGTCCCCTAACCCTAACCCTAGCCCGAACCCTAACCCTAATCCTTCCCCGAAGACTGACCCTCACCCGTCCCCTATTCCTAACCCGTACGCTAACACTAACCCGCGCCCTCACACGCACGCTCACCCTACAGCGTTGCCATACCCTCACCTGGACCCTAAACCGTCCCCGTCCCCTAACCCTAAGCCTAGCCCGAACCCTAACCCTAACCCTTCCCCGAAGCCTGACCCTCACCCGTCCCCTAATCCTAACCCGTACGCTAACACTAACCTGCGCCCTCACACGCACGCTCCCCCTAAAGCGTTGCCATACCCTCACCTGGACCCTAAACCGTCCCCGTCCCCTAACCCTAACCCTAGCCCGAACCCTAACCCTAACCCTTCCCCGAAGCCTGACCCTCACCCGTCCCGTAATCCTAACCCGTACGCTAACACTAATGCGCGCCCTCACACGCACGCTCCCCCTAAAGCGTTGCCGTACCCTCACCTGGACCCTAAACCGTCCCCGTCCCCTAACCCTAACCCTAGCCCGAACCCTAACCCTAACCCTTCCCCGAAGCCTGACACTCACCCGTCCCCTAATCCTAACCCGTACGCTAACACTAACCCGCGCCCTCACACGCACGGTCCCCCTAAAGCGTTGCCGTACCCTCACCTAGACCCTAAACCGTCCCCGTCCCCTAACCCTAACCCTAGCCCCAACCCTAACCCTAACCCTTCCCCGAAGCCTGACCCTCACCTGTCCCCTAATCCTAACCCGTACGCTAACACTAACCTGCGCCCTCACACGCACGCTCCCCCTAAAGCGTTGCCGTACCCTCACCTAGACCCTAAACCGTCCCCGTCCCCTAACCCTAACCCTAGCCCCAACCCTAACCCTAACCCTTCCCCGAAGCCTGACCCTCACCTGTCCCCTAATCCTAACCCGTACGCTAACACTAACCTGCGCCCTCACACGCACGCTCCCCCTAAAGCGTTGCCGTACCCTCACCTGGACCCTAAACCGTCCCCGTCCCCTAACCCTAACCCTAGCCCGAACCCTAACCCTAACCCTTCCCCGAAGCCTGACCCTCACCCGTCCCCTAATCCTAACCCGTACGCTAACACTAACCCGCGCCCTCACACGCACGCTCCCCCTAAAGCGTTGCCGTACCCTCACCTGGACCCTAAACCGTCCCCATCCCCTAAACCTAACCCTAGCCCGAACCCTAACCCTAACCCTTCCGCGAAGCCTGACCCTCACCCGTCCCCTAATCCTAACCCGTACGCTAACACTAACCCGCGCCCTCACACGCACGCTCCCCCTAAAGCGTTGCCGTACCCTCACCTGGACCCTAAACCGTCCCCGTCCCCTAACCCTAACCCTAGCCCGAACCCTAACCCTAACCCTTCCCCGAAGCCTGACGCTCACCCGTCCCCTAATCCTAACCCGTACGCTAACACTAATGCGCGCCCTCAAACGCACGCTCCTTCTAAAGCGTTGCCGTACCCTCACCTGGACCCTAAACCGTCCCCGTGCCCTAACCCTAACCCTAGCCCGAACCCTAACCCTAACCCTTCCCCGAAGCCTGACCCTCAAACGTCCCCTAATCCTAACCCGTACGCTAACACTAACCCGCGCCCTCACACGCACGCTCCCCCTAAAGCGTTGCCGTACCCTCACCTGGACCCTAAACCGTCCCCGTCCCCTAACCCTAACCCTAGCCCGAACCCTAACCCTAACCCTTCCCCGAAGCCTGACCCTCACCCGTCCCCTAATCCTAACCCGCACGCTAACACTAACCCGCGCCCTCACACGCACGCTTCCCCTAAAGCGTTGCCGTACCCTCACCTGGACCCTAAACCGTCCCCGTCCCCTAACCCTAACCCTAGCCCGAACCCTAACCCTAACCCTTCCCCGAAGCCTGACCCTCACCCGTCCCCTAATCCTAACCCGCACGCTAACCCTAACGCGCGCCCTCACACGCACGCTCCCCTAAAGCGTTGCCGTACCCTCACCTGGACCCTAAACCGTCCCCGTCCCCTAACCCTAACCCTAGCCCGAAACCTAACCCTAATCCTTCCCCGAAGCCTGACCCTCACCCGTCCCCTATTCCTAACCCGTACGCTAACACTAACCCGCGCCCTCACATGCACGCTCACCCTACAGCGTTGCCATACCCTCACCTGGACCCTAAACCGTCCCCGTCCCCTAACCCTAACCCTAGCCCGAACCCTAACCCTAACCCTTCCCCGAAGCCTGACCCTCACCCGTCCCCTAATCCTAACCCGTACGCTAACACTAACCTGCGCCCTCACACGCACGCTCTCCCTAAAGCGTTGCCATACCCTCACCTGGACCCTAAACCGTCCCCGTCCCCTAACCCTAACCCTAGCCCGAACCCTAACCCTAACCCTTCCCCGAAGCCTGACCCTCACCCGTCCCCTAATCCTAACCCGTACGCTAACACTAACCCACGCCCTCACACGCACGCTCCCCCCAAAGCGTTGCCGTACCCTCACCTGGACCCTAAACCGTCCCCATCCCCTAACCCTAACCCTAGCCCGAACCCTAACCCTAAACCTAACCCTTCCCCGAAGCCTGACCCTCACCCGTCCCCTAATCCTAACCCGTACGCTAACACTAACCCGCGCCCTCACACGCACGCTCCCCCTAAAGCGTTGCCGTACCCTCACCTGGACCCTAAACCGTCCCCGTCCCCTAACCCTAACCCTAGCCCGAACCCTAACCCTAACCCTTCCCCGAAGCCTGACCCTCAACCGTCCCCTAATCCTAACCCGTACGCTAACACTAACCCGCGCCCTCACACGCACGCTCCCCCTAAAGCGTTGCCGTACCCTCACCTGGACCCTAAACCGTCCCTTAAACCTAACCCTAACCCTAGCCCGAACCCTAACCCTAACCCTTCCCCGAAGCCTGACCCTCACCCGTCCCCTAATCCTAACCCGTACGCTAACACTAACCCGCGCCCTCACACGCACGCTCCCCCTAAAGCGTTGCCGTACACTCACCTGGACCCTAAACCGTCCCCGTCCCCTAACCCTAACCCTAGCCCGAACCCTAACCCTAACCCTTCCCCGAAGCCTGACCCTCAACCGTCCCCTAATCCTAACCCGTACGCTAACACTAACCCGCGCCCTCACACGCACGCTCCCCCTAAAGCGTTGCCGTACCCTCACCTGGACCCTAAACCGTCCCCGTCCCCTAACCCTAACCCTAGCCCGAACCCTAACCTAACCCTTCCCCGAAGCCTGACCCTCACCCGTCCCCTAATCCTAACCCGTACGCTAACACTAACCCACGCCCTCACACGCATGCTCCCCCTAAAGCGTTGCCGAACCCTCACCTGGACCCTAAACCGTCCCTGTCCCCTAACCCTAACCCTAGCCCGAACCCTAACCCTAACCCTTCCCCGAAGCCTGACCCTCAACCGTCCCCGAATCCTAACCCGTACGCTAACCCTAACGCGCGCCCTCACACGCACGCTCACCCTAAAGCGTTGCCGTACCCTCACCTGGACCCTAAACCGTCCCCGTCCCCTAACCCTAACCCTAGCCCGAACCCTAACCCTAACACTTCCCCGAAGCCTGACCCTCACCCGTCCCCTAATCCTAACCCGTACGCTAACACTAACCCGCGCCCTCACATGCACGCTCCCCCTAAAGCGTTGCCGTACCCTCACCTAGACCCTAAACCGTCCCCGTCCCCTAACCCTAACCCTAGCCCGAACCCTAACCCTAACACTTCCCCGAAGCCTGACCCTCACCCGTCCCCTAATCCTAACCCGTACGCTAACACTAACCTGCGCCCTCACACGAACGCTCCCCCTAAAGCGTTGCCGTACCCTCACCTGTACCCTAAACCGTCCCCGTCCCCTAACCCTAACCCTAGCCCGAACCCTAACCCTAACCCTTCCCCGAAGCCTGACCCTCACGCGTCCCGTAATCCTAACCCGTACGCTAACACTAACGCGCGCCCTCACACGCACGCTCCCCCTAAAGCGTTGCCGTACCCTCAACTGAACCCTAAACCGTCCCCGTCCCCTAACCCTAACCCTAGCCCGAACCCTAACCCTAACCCTTCCCCGAAGCCTGACGCTCACCCGTCCCCTAATCCTAACCCGTACGCTAACACTAACCCACGCCCTCACACGCACGCTCCCCCTAAAGCGTTGCCGTACCCTCACCTGGACCCTAAACCGTCCCCGTCCCCTAACCCTAACCCTAGCCCGAACCGTAAACCTAATCCTTCCCCTAAGCCTGACCCTCACCCGTCCCCTAATCCTAACCCGTACGCTAACACTAACCCGCGCCCTCACACGCACGCTCCCCCTAAAGCGTTGCCGTACCCTCACATGGACCCTAAACCGTCCCCGTCTCCTAACCCTAACCCTAGCCCGAACGCTAACCCTAACCCTTCCCCGAAGCCTGACACTCACCCGTCCCCTAATCCTAACCCGTACGCTAACACTAATGCGCGCCCTCAAACGCACGCTCCTCCTAAAGCGTTGCCGTACCCTCACCTGGACCCTAAACCGTCCCCGTGCCCTAACCCTAACCCTAGCCCGAACCCTAACCCTAACCCTTCCCCGAAGCCTGACCCTCAAACGTCCCCTAATCCTAACCCGTACGCTAACACTAACCCGCGCCCTCACACGCACGCTCCCCCTAAAGCGTTGCCGTACCCTCACCTGGACCCTAAACCGTCCCCGTCCCCTAACCCTAACCCTAGCCCGAACCCTAACCCTAACCCTTCCCCGAAGCCTGACCCTCACCCGTCCCCTAATCCTAACCCGCACGCTAACACTAACCCGCGCCCTCACACGCACGCTTCCCCTAAAGCGTTGCCGTACCCTCACCTGGACCCTAAACCGTCCCCGTCCCCTAACCCTAACCCTAGCCCGAACCCTAACCCTAACCCTTCCCCGAAGCCTGACCCTCACCCGTCCCCTAATCCTAACCCGCACGCTAACCCTAACGCGCGCCCTCACACGCACGCTCCCCTAAAGCGTTGCCGTACCCTCACCTGGACCCTAAACCGTCCCCGTCCCCTAACCCTAACCCTAGCCCGAAACCTAACCCTAATCCTTCCCTGAAGCCTGACCCTCACCCGTCCCCTATTCCTAACCCGTACGCTAACACTAACACGCGCCCTCACATGCACGCTCACCCTACAGCGTTGCCATACCCTCACCTGGACCCTAAACCGTCCCCGTGCCCTAACCCTAACCCTAGCCCGAACCCTAACCCTAACCCTTCCCCGAAGCCTGACCCTCACCCGTCCCCTAATCCTAACCCGTACGCTAACACTAACCTGCGCCCTCACACGCACGCTCTCCCTAAAGCGTTGCCATACCCTCACCTGGACCCTAAACAGTCCCCGTCCCCTAACCCTAACCCTAGCCCGAACCCTAACCCTAACCCTTCCCCGAAGCCTGACCCTCACCCGTCCCCTAATCCTAACCCGTACGCTAACACTAACCCACGCCCTCACACGCACGCTCCCCCCAAAGCGTTGCCGTACCCTCACCTGGACCCTAAACCGTCCCCATCCCCTAACCCTAACCCTAGCCCGAACCCTAACCCTAAACCTAACCCTTCCCCGAAGCCTGACCCTCACCCGTCCCTTAATCCTAACCCGTACGCTAACACTAACCCGCGCCCTCACACGCACGCTCCCCCTAAAGCGTTGCCGTACCCTCACCTGGACCCTAAACCGTCCCCGTCCCCTAACCCTAACCCTAGCCCGAACCCTAACCCTAACCCTTCCCCGAAGCCTGACCCTCACCCGTCCCCTAATCCTAACCCGTACGCTAACACTAACCCGCGCCCTCACACGCACGCTCCCCCTAAAGCGTTGCCGTACCCTCACCTGGACCCTAAACCGTCCCCGTCCCCTAACCCTAACCCTAGCCCGAACCCTAACCCTAACACTTCCGCGAAGCCTGACCCTCACCCGTCCCCTAATCCTAACCCGTACGCTAACACTAACCCGCGCCCTCACACGCACGCTCCCCCTAAAGCGTTGCCGTACCCTCACCTGGACCCTAAACCGTCCCCGTCCCCTAACCCTAACCCAAGCCCGAACCCTAACCCTAACCCTTCCCCGAAGCCTGACCCTCACCCGTCCCCTAATCCTAACCCGTACGCTAACACTAACCCGCGCCCTCACACGCACGCTCCCCCTAAAGCGTTGCCGTACCCTCACCTGGACCCTAAACCGTCCCCGTCCCCTAACCCTAACCCTAGCCCGAACCCTAACCCTAACCCTTCCCCGAAGCCTGACGCTCACCTATCCCCTAATCCTAACCCGTACGCTAACACTAACCCACACCCTCACACGCACGCTCCCCCTAAAGCGTTGCCGTACCCTCACCTGGACCCTAAACCGTCCCCGTCCCCTAACCCTAACCCTAGCCCGAACCCTAACCCTAACCCTTCCCCGAAGCCTGACCCTCACCCGTCCCCTAATCCTAACCCGCACGCTAACACTAACCCGCGCCCTCACACGCACGCTCCCCCTAAAGCGTTGCCGTACCCTCACCTGGACCCTAAACCGTCCCCGTCCCCTAACCCTAACCCTAGCCCGAACCCTAACCCTAATCCTTCCCCGAAGCCTGACCCTCACCCGTCCCCTATTCCTAACCCGTACGCTAACACTAACCCGCGCCCTCACACGCACGCTCACCCTACAGCGTTGCCATACCCTCACCTGGACCCTAAACCGTCCCCGTCCCCTAACCCTAAGCCTAGCCCGAACCCTAACCCTAACCCTTCCCCGAAGCCTGACCCTCACCCGTCCCCTAATCCTAACCCGTACGCTAACACTAACCTGCGCCCTCACACGCACGCTCCCCCTAAAGCGTTGCCATACCCTCACCTGGACCCTAAACCGTCCCCGTCCCCTAACCCTAACCCTAGCCCGAACCCTAACCCTAACCCTTCCCCGAAGCCTGACCCTCACCCGTCCCGTAATCCTAACCCGTACGCTAACACTAATGCGCGCCCTCACACGCACGCTCCCCCTAAAGCGTTGCCGTACCCTCACCTGGACCCTAAACCGTCCCCGTCCCCTAACCCTAACCCTAGCCCGAACCCTAACCCTAACCCTTCCCCGAAGCCTGACACTCACCCGTCCCCTAATCCTAACCCGTACGCTAACACTAACCCGCGCCCTCACACGCACGGTCCCCCTAAAGCGTTGCCGTACCCTCACCTAGACCCTAAACCGTCCCCGTCCCCTAACCCTAACCCTAGCCCCAACCCTAACCCTAACCCTTCCCCGAAGCCTGACCCTCACCTGTCCCCTAATCCTAACCCGTACGCTAACACTAACCTGCGCCCTCACACGCACGCTCCCCCTAAAGCGTTGCCGTACCCTCACCTAGACCCTAAACCGTCCCCGTCCCCTAACCCTAACCCTAGCCCCAACCCTAACCCTAACCCTTCCCCGAAGCCTGACCCTCACCTGTCCCCTAATCCTAACCCGTACGCTAACACTAACCTGCGCCCTCACACGCACGCTCCCCCTAAAGCGTTGCCGTACCCTCACCTGGACCCTAAACCGTCCCCGTCCCCTAACCCTAACCCTAGCCCGAACCCTAACCCTAACCCTTCCCCGAAGCCTGACCCTCACCCGTCCCCTAATCCTAACCCGTACGCTAACACTAACCCGCGCCCTCACACGCACGCTCCCCCTAAAGCGTTGCCGTACCCTCACCTGGACCCTAAACCGTCCCCATCCCCTAACCCTAACCCTAGCCCGAACCCTAACCCTATCCCTTCCGCGAAGCCTGACCCTCACCCGTCCCCTAATCCTAACCCGTACGCTAACACTAACCCGCGCCCTCACACGCACGCTCCCCCTAAAGCGTTGCCGTACCCTCACCTGGACCCTAAACCGTCCCCGTCCCCTAACCCTAACCCTAGCCCGAACCCTAACCCTAACCCTTCCCCGAAGCCTGACGCTCACCCGTCCCCTAATCCTAACCCGTACGCTAACACTAATGCGCGCCCTCAAACGCACGCTCCTCCTAAAGCGTTGCCGTACCCTCACCTGGACCCTAAACCGTCCCCGTGCCCTAACCCTAACCCTAGCCCGAACCCTAACCCTAACCCTTTCCCGAAGCCTGACCCTCAAACATCCCCTAATCCTAACCCGTACGCTAACACTAACCCGCGCCCTCACACGCACGCTCCCCCTAAAGCGTTGCCGTACCCTCACCTGGACCCTAAACCGTCCCCGTCCCCTAACCCTAACCCTAGCCCGAACCCTAACCCTAACCCTTCCCCGAAGCCTGACCCTCACCCGTCCCCTAATCCTAACCCGCACGCTAACCCTAACGCGCGCCCTCACACGCACGCTCCCCTAAAGCGTTGCCGTACCCTCACCTGGACCCTAAACCGTCCCCGTCCCCTAACCCTAACCCTAGCCCGAAACCTAACCCTAATCCTTCCCCGAAGCCTGACCCTCACCCGTCCCCTATTCCTAACCCGTACGCTAACACTAACCCGCGCCCTCACATGCACGCTCACCCTACAGCGTTGCCATACCCTCACCTGGACCCTAAACCGTCCCCGTCCCCTAACCCTAACCCTAGCCCGAACCCTAACCCTAACCCTTCCCCGAAGCCTGACCCTCACCCGTCCCCTAATCCTAACCCGTACGCTAACACTAACCTGCGCCCTCACACGCACGCTCTCCCTAAAGCGTTGCCATACCCTCACCTGGACCCTAAACCGTCCCCGTCCCCTAACCCTAACCCTAGCCCGAACCCTAACCCTAACCCTTCCCCGAAGCCTGACCCTCACCCGTCCCCTAATCCTAACCCGTACGCTAACACTAACCCACGCCCTCACACGCACGCTCCCCCCAAAGCGTTGCCGTACCCTCACCTGGACCCTAAACCGTCCCCATCCCCTAACCCTAACCCTAGCCCGAACCCTAACCCTAAACCTAACCCTTCCCCGAAGCCTGACCCTCACCCGTCCCCTAATCCTAACCCGTACGCTAACACTAACCCGCGCCCTCACACGCACGCTCCCCCTAAAGCGTTGCCGTACCCTCACCTGGACCCTAAACCGTCCCCGTCCCCTAACCCTAACCCTAGCCCGAACCCTAACCCTAACCCTTCCCCGAAGCCTGACCCTCAACCGTCCCCTAATCCTAACCCGTACGCTAACACTAACCCGCGCCCTCACACGCACGCTCCCCCTAAAGCGTTGCCGTACCCTCACCTGGACCCTAAACCGTCCCTTAAACCTAACCCTAACCCTAGCCCGAACCCTAACCCTAACCCTTCCCCGAAGCCTGACCCTCACCCGTCCCCTAATCCTAACCCGTACGCTAACACTAACCCGCGCCCTCACACGCACGCTCCCCCTAAAACGTTGCCGTACACTCACCTGGACCCTAAACCGTCCCCGTCCCCTAACCCTAACCCTAGCCCGAACCCTAACCCTAACCCTTCCCCGAAGCCTGACCCTCAACCGTCCCCTAATCCTAACCCGTACGCTAACACTAACCCGCGCCCTCACACGCACGCTCCCCCTAAAGCGTTGCCGTACCCTCACCTGGACCCTAAACCGTCCCCGTCCCCTAACCCTAACCCTAGCCCGAACCCTAACCCTAACCCTTCCCCGAAGCCTGACCCTCACCCGTCCCCTAATCCTAACCCGTACGCTAACACTAACCCACGCCCTCACACGCATGCTCCCCCTAAAGCGTTGCCGAACCCTCACCTGGACCCTAAACCGTCCCTGTCCCCTAACCCTAACCCTAGCCCGAACCCTAACCCTAACCCTTCCCCGAAGCCTGACCCTCAACCGTCCCCGAATCCTAACCCGTACGCTAACCCTAACGCGCGCCCTCACACGCACGCTCACCCTAAAGCGTTGCCGTACCCTCACCTGGACCCTAAACCGTCCCCGTCCCCTAACCCTAACCCTAGCCCGAACCCTAACCCTAACCCTTCCCCGAAGCCTGACCCTCACCCGTCCCCTAATCCTAACCCGTACGCTAACACTAACCCGCGCCCTCACATGCACGCTCCCCCTAAAGCGTTGCCGTACCCTCACCTAGACCCTAAACCGTCCCCGTCCCCTAACCCTAACCCTAGCCCGAACCCTAACCCTAACACTTCCCCGAAGCCTGACCCTCACCCGTCCCCTAATCCTAACCCGTACGCTAACACTAACCTGCGCCCTCACACGAACGCTCCCCCTAAAGCGTTGCCGTACCCTCACCTGTACCCTAAACCGTCCCCGTCCCCTAACCCTAACCCTAGCCCGAACCCTAACCCTAACCCTTCCCCGAAGCCTGACCCTCACGCGTCCCGTAATCCTAACCCGTACGCTAACACTAACGCGCGCCCTCACACGCACGCTCCCCCTAAAGCGTTGCTGTACCCTCAACTGAACCCTAAACCGTCCCCGTCCCCTAACCCTAACCCTAGCCCGAACCCTAACCCTAACCCTTCCCCGAAGCCTGACGCTCACCCGTCCCCTAATCCTAACCCGTACGCTAACACTAACCCACGCCCTCACACGCACGCTCCCCCTAAAGCGTTGCCGTACCCTCACCTGGACCCTAAACCGTCCCCGTCCCCTAACCCTAACCCTAGCCCGAACCGTAAACCTAATCCTTCCCCTAAGCCTGACCCTCACCCGTCCCCTAATCCTAACCCGTACGCTAACACTAACCCGCGCCCTCACACGCACGCTCCCCCTAAAGCGTTGCCGTACCCTCACCTGGACCCTAAACCGTCCCCGTCTCCTAACCCTAACCCTAGCCCGAACGCTAACCCTAACCCTTCCCCGAAGCCTGACACTCACCCGTCCCCTAATCCTAACCCGTACGCTAATACTAACCCGCGCCCTCACACGCACGGTCCCCCTAATGCGTTGCCGTACCCTCACCTAGACCCTAAACCGTCCCCGTCCCCTAACCCTAACCCTAGCCCCAACCCTAACCCTAACCCTTCCCCGAAGCCTGACCCTCACCTGTCCCCTAATCCTAACCCGTACGCTAACTCTAACCTGCGCCCTCACACGCACGCTCCCCCTAAAGCGTTGCCGTACCCTCACCTGGACCCTAAACCGTCCCCGTCCCCTAACCCTAACCCTAGCCCGAACCCTAACCCTAAACCTTCCCCGAGGCCTGACCCTCACCCGTCCCCTAATCCTAACCCGCACGCTAACACTAACCTGCGCCCTCACACGCACGCTCCCCCTAAAGCGTTGCCGTACCCTCACCTGGACCCTAAACCGTCCCCGTCCCCTAACCCTAACCCTAGCCCGAACCCTAACCCTAACCCTTCCCCGAAGCCTGACCCTCACCCGTCCCCTAATCCTAACCCGTACGCTAACACTAACCCGCGCCCTCACACGCACGCTCCCCCTAAAGCGTTGCCGTACCCTCACCTGGTCCCTAAACCGTCCCCATCCCCTAACCCTAACCCTAGCCCGAACCCTAACCCTAACCCTTCCCCGAAGCCTGACCCTCACCCGTCCCCTAATCCTAACCCGTACGCTAACACTAACCCGCGCCCTCACACGCACGCTCCCCCTAAAGCGTTGCCGTACCCTCACCTGGACCCTAAACAGTCCCCGTCCCCTAACACTAACCCTAGCCCGAACCCTAACCCTAACCCTTCCCCGAAGCCTGACCCTCACCCGTCCCCTAATCCTAACCCGTGCGCTGACACTAACCCGCGCCCTCACACGCACGCTCCCCCTAAAGCGTTGCCGTACCCTCACCTGGACCCTAAACCGTCCCCGTCCCCTAACCCTAACCCTAGCCCGAACCCTAACCCTAACCCTTCCCCGAAGCCTGACCCTCACCCGTCCCCTAATCCTAACCCGTACGCTAACACTAACCCGCGCACTCACACGCACGCTCCACCTAAAGCGTTGCCGTACCCTCACCTGGACCCTAAACCGTCCCCGTCCCCTAACCCTAACCCTAGCCCGAACCCTAACCCTAACCCTTCCCCGAAGGCTGACCCTCACCCGTCCCCTAATCCTAACCCGTACGCTAACACTAACCCGCGCCCTCACACGCACGCTCCCCCAAAAGCGTTGCCGTACCCTCACCTGGACCTTAAACCGTCCCCGTCCCCTAACGCTAACCCTAGCCCGAACCCTAACCGTAAACCTTCCCCGAAACCTGACCTTCACCCGTCCCCTAATCCTAACCCGTACGCTAACACTAACCCGCGCCCTCACACGCACGCTCCCCCTAAAGCGTTGCCGTACCCTCACCTGGACCCTAAACCGTCCCCGTCCCCTAACCCTAACCCTAGCCCGAACCCTAACCCTTCCCCGAAGCCTGACCCTCACCCGTCCCCTAATCCTAACCCGTACGCTAACACTAACCCGCGCCATCACACGCACGCTCCCCCTAAAGCGTTGCCGTACCCTCACCTGGACCCTAAACCGTCCCCGTCCCCTAACCCTAACCCTAGCCCGAACCCTAACCCTAACCCTTCCCCGAAGCCTGACCCTCACCCGTCCCCTAATCCTAACCCGTACGCTAACACTAACCCGCGCCCTCACACGCACGCTCCCCCTAAAGCGTTGCCGTACCCTCACCTGGACCCTAAACCGTCCCCGTGCCCTAACCCTAACCCTAGCCCGAACCCTAACCCTAACCCTTCCCCGAAGCCTGACCCTCACCCGTCCCCTAATCCTAACCCGTACGCTAACAGTAACCCGCGCCCTCACACGCACGCTCCCCCTAAAGCGTTGCCATACCCTCACCTGGACCCTAAACCGTCCCCGTCCCCTAACCCTAACCCTAGCCCGAACCCTAACCCTAACCCTTCCCCGAAGCCTGACCCTCACCCGTCCCCTAATCCTAACCCGTACGCTAACACTAACCCGCGCCCTCACACGCACGTTCCCCCTAAAGCGTTGCCGTACCCTCACCTGGACCCTAAACCGTCCCCGTCCCCTAAACCTAACCCTAGCCCGATCCCTAACCCTAACTCTTCCCTGAAGCCTGACCCTCACCCGTCCCCTAATCCTAACCCGTACGCTAACACTAACCCGCGCCCTCACACGCACGCTCCCCCTAAAGCATTGCCGTACCCTCACCTGGACCCTAAACCGTCCCCGTCCCCAAACCCTAACCTTAGACCGAACCCTAACCCTAACCCTTCCCCGAAGCCTGACACTCACCCGTCCACTAATCCTAACCCGTACGCTAACACTAACCCGCGCCCTCACACCCACGCTCCCCCTAAAGCGTTGCCGTACCCTCACCTGGACCCTAAACCGTCCCCGTCCCCTAACCCTAACCCTAGCCCGAACCCTAACCCTAACCCTTCCCCGAAGCCTGACCCTCACCCGTCCCCTAATCCTAACCCGTACGCTAACACTAACCCGCGCACTCACACGCACGCTCCCCCTAAAGCGTTGCCGTACCCTCACCTGGACCCTAAACCGTCCCCGTCCCCTAACCCTAACCCTAGCCCGAACCCTAACCCTAACCCTTCCCCGAAGCCTGACCCTCACCCGTCCCCTAATCCTAACCCGTACGCTAACACTAACCCGCGCCCTCACACGCACGCTCCCCCGAAAGCGTTGCCGTACCCTCACCTGGACCTTAAACCGTCCCCGTCCCCTAACCCTAACCCTAGCCCGAACCCTAACCGTAAACCTTCCCCGAAACCTGACCTTCACCCGTCCCCTAATCCTAACCCGTACGCTAACACTAACCCGCGCCCTCACACGCACGCTCCCCCTAAAGCGTTGCCGTACCCTCACCTGGACCCTAAACCGTCCCCGTCCCCTAACCCTAACCCTAGCCCGAACCCTAACCCTTCCCCGAAGCCTGACCCTCACCCGTCCCCTAATCCTAACCCGTACGCTAACACTAACCCGCGCCCTCACACGCACGCTCCCCCTAAAGCGTTGCCGTACCCTCACCTGGACCCTAAACCATCCCCGTCCCCTAACCCTAACCCTAGCCCGAACCCTAACCCTAACACTTCCCCGAAGCCTGACCCTCACCCGTCCCCTAATCCTAACCCGTACGCTAACACTAACCCGCGCCCTCACACGCACGCTCCCCCTAAAGCGTTGCCGTACCCTCACCTGGACCCTAAACCGTCCCCGTGCCCTAACCCTAGCCCTAGCCCGAACCCTAACCCTAACCCTTCCCCGAAGCCTGACCCTCACCCGTCCCCTAATCCTAACCCGTACGCTAACAGTAACCCGCGCCCTCACACGCACGCTCCCCCTAAAGCGTTGCCATACCCTCACCTGGACCCTAAACCGTCCCCGTCCCCTAACCCTAACCCTAGCCCGAACCCTAACCCTAACCCTTCCCCGAAGCCTGACCCTCACCCGTCCCCTAATCCTAACCCGTACGCTAACACTAACCCGCGCCCTCACACGCGCGCTCGCCCTAAAGCGTTGCCGTACCCTCACCTGGACCCTAAACCGTCCCCGTCCCCTAACCCTAACCCTAGACCGAACCCTAACCCTAACCCTTCCCCGAAGCATGACCCTCACCCGTCCCCTAATCCTAACCCGTACGCTAACACTAACCCGCGCCCTCACACGCACGCTCCCCCTAAAGCGTTGCCGTACCCTCACCTGGACCCTAAACCGTCCCCGTCCCCTAACCCTAACCCTAGCCCGAACCCTAACCCTAACCCTTCCCCGAAGCCTGACCCTCATCCGTCCCCTAATCCTAACCCGTACGCTAACACTAACCCGCGCCCTCACACGCACGCTCCCCCTAAAGCGTTGCCGTACCCTCACCTGGACCCTAAACCGTCCCCGTCCCCTAACCCTAACCCTAGCCCGAACCCTAACCCTAACCCTTCCCCGAAGCCTGACCCTCACCCGTCTCCTAATCCTAACCCGTACGCTAACACTAACCCGCGCCCTCACACGCACGCTCCCCCTAAACCGTTGCCGTACCCTCACCTGGACCCTAAACCGTCCCCGTCCCCTAACCCTAACCCTAGCCCGAACCCTAACCCTAATCCTTCCCCGAAGCCTGACCCTCACCCGTCCCCTAATCCTAACCCGTACGCTAACACTAACCCGTGCCCTCACACCCACGCTACCCCTAAAGCGTTGCCGTACACTCACCTGGACCCTAAACCGTCCCCGTCCCCTAACCCTAACCCTAGCCCGAACCCTAACCCTAACACTTCCCCGAAGCCTGACCCTCACCCGTCCCCTAATCCTAACCCGTACGCTAACACTAACCCGCCCCCTCACACGCACGCTCCCCCTAAAGCGTTGCCGTACCCTCACCTTGACCCTAAACCGTCACCGTCCCCTAACCCTAGCCCGAACCCTAACCCTAACCCTTCCCCGAAGCCTGACCCTCACCCGTCCCCTAATCCTAACCCGTACGTTAACACTAAACCACGCCCTCACACGCACGCTCCCCCTAAAGCGTTGCCGTACCCTCACCTGGACCCTAAACCGTCCCCGTCCCCTAACCCTAACCCTAGCCCGAACCCTAACCCTAAACCTTCCCCGAAGCCTGACCCTCACCCGTCCCCTAATCCTAACCCGTACGCTAACACTAACCCGCGCCCTCACACGCACGCTCCCCCTAAACCGTTGCCGTACCCTCACCTGGACCCTAAACCGTCCCCGTCCCCTAACACTAACCCTAGCCCGAACCCTAAGCCTAACCCTTCCCCGAAGCCTGACCCTCACCCGTCCCCTAATCCTAACCCGTACGCTAACACTAACCCGCGCCCTCACACGCATGCACCCCCTAAAGCGTTGCCGTACCCTCACCTGGACCCTAAACCGTCCCCGTCCCCTAACCCTAACCCTAGCCCGAACCCTAACCCTAACCCTTCCCCGAAGCCTGACCCTCACCCGTCCCCTAATCCTAACCCGTACGCTAACACTAACCCGCGCCCTCACACGCACGCTCCCCCTAAAGCGTTGCCGTACCCTCACCTGGACCCTAAACCGTCCCCGTCCCCTAACCCTAACCCTAACCCTTCCCCGAAGCCTGACCCTCACCCGTCCCCTAATCCTAACCCGTACGCTAACACTAACCCACGCCCTCACTCACACGCTCCCCCTAAAGCGTTGCCGTACCCTCACCTGGACCCTAAACCGTCCCCATCCCCTAACCCTAACCCTAGCCCGAACCCTAACCCTAACCCTTCCCCGAAGCCTGACCCTCACCCGTCCCCTAATCCTAACCCGTACGCTAACACTAACCCGCGCCCTCACACGCACGCTCCCCCTAAAGCGTTGCCGTACCCTCACCTGGACCCTAAACCGTCCCCGTCCCCTAACCCTAACCCTAGCCCGAACCCTAACCCTAACCCTTCCCCGAAGCCTGACCCTCACCCGTCCCCTAATCCTAACCCGTACGCTAACACTAACCCGCGCCCTCACACGCACGCTCCCCCTAAAGCGTTGCCGTACCCTCACCTGGACCCTAAACCGTCCCCGTCCCCTAAACCTAACCCTAGCCCGATCCCTAACCCTAACTCTTCCCTGAAGCCTGACCCTCACCCGTCCCCTAATCCTAACCCGTACGCTAACACTAACCCGCGCCCTCACACGCACGCTCCCCCTAAAGCATTGCCGTACCCTCACCTGGACCCTAAACCGTCCCCGTCCCCAAACCCTAACCTTAGACCGAACCCTAACCCTAACCCTTCCCCGAAGCCTGACACTCACCCGTCCACTAATCCTAACCCGTACGCTAACACTAACCCGCGCCCTCACACCCACGCTCCCCCTAAAGCGTTGCCGTACCCTCACCTGGACCCTAAACCGTCCCCGTCCCCTAACCCTAACCCTAGCCCGAACCCTAACCCTAACCCTTCCCCGAAGCCTGACCCTCACCCGTCCCCTAATCCTAACCCGTACGCTAACACTAACCCGCGCACTCACACGCACGCTCCCCCTAAAGCGTTGCCGTACCCTCACCTGGACCCTAAACCGTCCCCGTCCCCTAACCCTAACCCTAGCCCGAACCCTAACCCTAACCCTTCCCCGAAGCCTGACCCTCACCCGTCCCCTAATTCTAACCCGTACGCTAACACTAACCCGCGCCCTCACACGCACGCTCCCCCGAAAGCGTTGCCGTACCCTCACCTGGACCTTAAACCGTCCCCGTCCCCTAACCCTAACCCTAGCCCGAACCCTAACCGTAAACCTTCCCCGAAACCTGACCTTCACCCGTCCCCTAATCCTAACCCGTACGCTAACACTAACCCGCGCCCTCACACGCACGCTCCCCCTAAAGCGTTGCCGTACCCTCACCTGGACCCTAAACCGTCCCCGTCCCCTAACCCTAACCCTAGCCCGAACCCTAACCCTTCCCCGAAGCCTGACCCTCACCCGTCCCCTAATCCTAACCCGTACGCTAACACTAACCCGCGCCCTCACACGCACGCTCCCCCTAAAGCGTTGCCGTACCCTCACCTGGACCCTAAACCGTCCCCGTCCCCTAACCCTAACCCTAGCCCGAACCCTAACCCTAACACTTCCCCGAAGCCTGACCCTCACCCGTCCCCTAATCCTAACCCGTACGCTAACACTAACCCGCGCCCTCACACGCACGCTCCCCCTAAAGCGTTGCCGTACCCTCACCTGGACCCTAAACCGTCCCCGTGCCCTAACCCTAACCCTAGCCCGAACCCTAACCCTAACCCTTCCCCGAAGCCTGACCCTCACCCGTCCCCTAATCCTAACCCGTACGCTAACAGTAACCCGCGCCCTCACACGCACGCTCCCCCTAAAGCGTTGCCATACCCTCACCTGGACCCTAAACCGTCCCCGTCCCCTAACCCTAACCCTAGCCCGAACCCTAACCCTAACCCTTCCCCGAAGCCTGACCCTCACCCGTCCCCTAATCCTAACCCGTACGCTAACACTAACCCGCGCCCTCACACGCGCGCTCGCCCTAAAGCGTTGCCGTACCCTCACCTGGACCCTAAACCGTCCCCGTCCCCTAACCCTAACCCTAGACCGAACCCTAACCCTAACCCTTCCCCGAAGCATGACCCTCACCCGTCCCCTAATCCTAACACGTACGCTAACACTAACCCGCGCCCTCACACGCACGCTCCCCCTAAAGCGTTGCCGTACCCTCACCTGGACCCTAAACCGTCCCCGTCCCCTAACCCTAACCCTAGCCCGAACCCTAACCCTAACCCTTCCCCGAAGCCTGACCCTCATCCGTCCCCTAATCCTAACCCGTACGCTAACACTAACCCGCGCCCTCACACGCACGCTCCCCCTAAAGCGTTGCCGTACCCTCACCTGGACCCTAAACCGTCCCCGTCCCCTAACCCTAACCCTAGCCCGAACCCTAACCCTAACCCTTCCCCGAAGCCTGACCCTCACCCGTCTCCTAATCCTAACCCGTACGCTAACACTAACCCGCGCCCTCACACGCACGCTCCCCCTAAACCGTTGCCGTACCCTCACCTGGACCCTAAACCGTCCCCGTCCCTTAACCCTAACCCTAGCCCGAACCCTAACCCTAATCCTTCCCCGAAGCCTGACCCTCACCCGTCCCCTAATCCTAACCCGTACGCTAACACTAACCCGTGCCCTCACACCCACGCTACCCCTAAAGCGTTGCCGTACACTCACCTGGACCCTAAACCGTCCCCGTCCCCTAACCCTAACCCTAGCCCGAACCCTAACCCTAACACTTCCCCGAAGCCTGACCCTCACCCGTCCCCTAATCCTAACCCGTACGCTAACACTAACCCGCCCCCTCACACGCACGCTCCCCCTAAAGCGTTTCCGTACCCTCACCTTGACCCTAAACCGTCACCGTCCCCTAACCCTAGCCCGAACCCTAACCCTAACCCTTCCCCGAAACCTGACCCTCACCCGTCCCCTAATCCTAACCCGTACGCTAACACTAAACCACGCCCTCACACGCACGCTCCCCCTAAAGCGTTGCCGTACCCTCACCTGGACCCTAAACCGTCCCCGTCCCCTAACCCTAACCCTAGCCCGAACCCTAACCCTAACCCTTCCCCGAAGCCTGACCCTCACCCGTCCCCTAATCCTAACCCGTACGCTAACACTAACCCGCGCCCTCACACGCACGCTCCCCCTAAACCGTTGCCGTACCCTCACCTGGACCCTAAACCGTCCCCGTCCCCTAACACTAACCCTAGCCCGAACCCTAAGCCTAACCCTTCCCCGAAGCCTGACCCTCACCCGTCCCCTAATCCTAACCAGTACGCTAACACTAACCCGCGCCCTCACACGCATGCACCCCCTAAAGCGTTGCCGTAACCTCACCTGGACCCTAAACCGTCCCCGTCCCCTAACCCTAACCCTAGCCCGAACCCTAACCCTAACCCTTCCCCGAAGCCTGACCCTCACCCGTCCCCTAATCCTAACCCGTACGCTAACACTAACCCGCGCCCTCACACGCACGCTCCCCCTAAAGCGTTGCCGTACCCTCACCTGGACCCTAAACCGTCCCCGTCCCCTAACCCTAACCCTAACCCTTCCCCGAAGCCTGACCCTCACCCGTCCCCTAATCCTAACCCGTACGCTAACACTAACCCACGCCCTCACTCACACGCTCCCCCTAAAGCGTTGCCGTACCCTCACCTGGACCCTAAACCGTCCCCATCCCCTAACCCTAACCCTAGCCCGAACCCTAACCCTAACCCTTCCCCGAAGCCTGACCCTCACCCGTCCCCTAATCCTAACCAGTACGCTAACACTAACCCGCGCCCTCACACGCACGCTCCCCCTATAGCGTTGCCGTACCCTCACCTGGACCCTAAACCGTCCCCGTCCCCTAACCCTAACCCTAGCCCGAACCCTAACCCTAACACTTCCCCGAAGCCTGACCCTCACCCGTCCCCTAATCCTAACCCGTACGCTAACACTAACCCGCGCCCTCACACGCACGCTCCCCCTAAAGCGTTGCCGTACCCTCACCTGGACCCTAAACCGTCCCCGTCCCCTAAACCTAACCCTAGCCCGATCCCTAACCCTAACTCTTCCCTGAAGCCTGACCCTCACCCGTCCCCTAATCCTAACCCGTACGCTAACACTAACCCGCGCCCTCACACGCACGCTCCCCCTAAAGCATTGCCGTACCCTCACCTGGACCCTAAACCGTCCCCGTCCCCAAACCCTAACCTTAGACCGAACCCTAACCCTAACCCTTCCCCGAAGCCTGACACTCACCCGTCCACTAATCCTAACCCGTACGCTAACACTAACCCGCGCCCTCACACCCACGCTCCCCCTAAAGCGTTGCCGTACCCTCACCTGGACCCTAAACCGTCCCCGTCCCCTAACCCTAACCCTAGCCCGAACCCTAACCCTAACCCTTCCCCGAAGCCTGACCCTCACCCGTCCCCTAATCCTAACCCGTACGCTAACACTAACCCGCGCCCTCACACCCACGCTCCCCCTAAAGCGTTGCCGTACCCTCACCTGGACCCTAAACCGTCCCCGTCCCCTAACCCTAACCCTAGCCCGAACCCTAACCCTAACCCTTCCCCGAAGCCTGACCCTCACCCGTCTCCTAATCCTAACCCGTACGCTAACACTAACCCGCGCCCTCACACGCACGCTCCCCCTAAACCGTTGCCGTACCCTCACCTGGACCCTAAACCGTCCCCGTCCCTTAACCCTAACCCTAGCCCGAACCCTAACCCTAATCCTTCCCCGAAGCCTGACCCTCACCCGTCCCCTAATCCTAACCCGTACGCTAACACTAACCCGTGCCCTCACACCCACGCTACCCCTAAAGCGTTGCCGTACACTCACCTGGACCCTAAACCGTCCCCGTCCCCTAACCCTAACCCTAGCCCGAACCCTAACCCTAACACTTCCCCGAAGCCTGACCCTCACCCGTCCCCTAATCCTAACCCGTACGCTAACACTAACCCGCCCCCTCACACGCACGCTCCCCCTAAAGCGTTTCCGTACCCTCACCTTGACCCTAAACCGTCACCGTCCCCTAACCCTAGCCCGAACCCTAACCCTAACCCTTCCCCGAAGCCTGACCCTCACCCGTCCCCTAATCCTAACCCGTACGCTAACACTAAACCACGCCCTCACACGCACGCTCCCCCTAAAGCGTTGCCGTACCCTCACCTGGACCCTAAACCGTCCCCGTCCCCTAACCCTAACCCTAGCCCGAACCCTAACCCTAACCCTTCCCCGAAGCCTGACCCTCACCCGTCCCCTAATCCTAACCCGTACGCTAACACTAACCCGCGCCCTCACACGCACGCTCCCCCTAAACCGTTGCCGTACCCTCACCTGGACCCTAAACCGTCCCCGTCCCCTAACACTAACCCTAGCCCGAACCCTAAGCCTAACCCTTCCCCGAAGCCTGACCCTCACCCGTCCCCTAATCCTAACCAGTACGCTAACACTAACCCGCGCCCTCACACGCATGCACCCCCTAAAGCGTTGCCGTACCCTCACCTGGACCCTAAACCGTCCCCGTCCCCTAACCCTAACCCTAACCCTAGCCCGAACCCGAACCCTTCCCCGAAGCCTGACCCTCACCCGTCCCCTAATCCTAACCCGTACGCTAACACTAACCCGCGCCCTCACACGCACGCTCCCCCTAAAGCGTTGCCGTACCCTCACCTGGACCCTAAACCGTCCCCGTCCCCTAACCCTAACCCTAGCCCGAACCCTAACCCTAACACTTCCCCGAAGCCTGACCCTCACCCGTCCCCTAATCCTAACCCGTACGCTAACACTAACCCACGCCCTCACACACACGCTCCCCCTAAAGCGTTGCCGTACCCTCACCTGGACCCTAAATCGTCCCCATCCCCTAACCCTAACCCTAGCCCGAACCCTAACCCTAACCCTTCCCCGAAGCCTGACCCTCACCCGTCCCCTAATCCTAACCAGTACGCTAACACTAACCCGCGCCCTCACACGCACGCTCCCCCTAAAGCGTTGCCGTACCCTCACCTGGACCCTAAACCCTCCCCGTCCCCTAACCCTAACCCTAGCCCGAACCCTAACCCTAACACTTCCCCGAAGCCTGACCCTCACCCGTCCCCTAATCCTAACCCGTACGCTAACACTAACCCGCACCCTCACACGCACGCTCCCCCTAAAGCGTTGCCGTACCCTCACCTGGACCCTAAACCGTCCCCGTCCCCTAACCCTAACCCTAGCCTGAAACCTAACCATAACTCTTCCCCGAAGCCTGACCCTCACCCGTCCCCTAACCCTAACCCGTACGCTAACACTAACCCGCGCCCAAACACGCACGCTCCCCCTAAAGCATTGCCGTACCCTCACCTGGACCCTAAACCGTCCCCGTCCCCTAACCCTAACCCTAGCCCGAAACCTAACCCTAACCCTTCCCCGAAGCCTGACCCTCACCCGTCCCCTAATCCTAACCCGTACGCTAACACTAACCCGCGCCCTCACACCCACGCTCCCCCTAAAGCGTTGCCGTACCCTCACCTGGACCCTAAACCGTCCCCGTCCCCTAACCCTAACCCTAGCCCGAACCCTAACCCTAACCCTTCCCCGAAGCCTGACACTCACCCGTCCCCTAATCCTAACCCGTACGCTAACACTAACCCGCGCCCTCACACGCACGCTCCCCCTAAAGCGTTGCTGTACCCTCACCTGGACCCTAAACCGTCCCCATCCCCTAGCCCTAACCCTAGCCCGAACCCTAACCCTAACCCTTCCCCGAAGCCTGACCCTCACCCGTCCCCTAATCCTAACCCGTACGATAACACTAACCCGCGCCCTCACACGCACGCTCCCCCTAAAGCGTTGCCGTACCCTCACCTGGACCCTAAACCGTCCCCGTCACCTAACCCTAACCCTAGCCCGAACCCTAACCCTAACCCTTCCCCGAAGCCTGACCCTCACCCGTCCCCTAATCCTAACCCGTACGCTAACACTAACCCGCGCCCTCACACCCACGCTCCCCCTAAAGCGTTGCCGTACCCTCACCTGGACCCTAAACCGTCCCCGTCCCCTAACCCTAACCCTAGCCCGAACCCTAACCCTAACCCTTCCCCGAAGCCTGACACTCACCCGTCCACTAATCCTAACCCGTACGCTAACACTAACCCGCGCCCTCACACCCACGCTCCCCCTAAAGCGTTGCCGTACCCTCACCTGGACCCTAAACCGTCCCCGTCCCCTAACCCTAACCCTAGCCCGAACCCTAACCCTAACCCTTCCCCGAAGCCTGACCCTCACCCGTCCCCTAATCCTAACCCGTACGCTAACACTAACCCGCGCACTCACACGCACGCTCCCCCTAAAGCGTTGCCGTACCCTCACCTGGACCCTAAACCGTCCCCGTCCCCTAACCCTAACCCTAGCCCGAACCCTAACCCTAACCCTTCCCCGAAGCCTGACCATCACCCGTCCCCTAATCCTAACCCGTACGCTAACACTAAC